>NC_057814.1:638362762-638367756 GCF_018294505.1 Triticum aestivum
GTGGGAAGCTAAGTTAATAAGGCCGTGTAAATGTGACAATTTGTATGCCAATATACCAGCCACGTGTGCCATCACTAGTAGAAAAAGGGGCTTTTACCCCGGTTCATAAGGGCCTTTAGTCCCGGTTCTGGAACCGGGACTAAAGGGTCGTTACTAATGCCCTAGCCCTTTAGCCCCGGTTCTTACACGAACCGGGACTAAAGGCCGTCCACGTGGCCGGTGCGGGGAGCCCAGGCAGGAGGGCCTTTGGTCCTGGTTGGTGCCACCAACCGGGACCAATAGGCATCCACGCGTCAGCACCTGGCAGGAGCTGAGGTTTTTGTTTTTTTTTGAAAGGGGTTTTGGGGGGTTAATTTAGGTGTTTCATATATTGTGTTAGCTAGCTAATTAATAGAGAGAAGTGTCCTCTCTTATCTCCGTGCTTTGTCGACGGTACGTACTATATACGTATGGAGAGGAGTAGACACGCTAGCTAGTAATCAAATGAAGGAAACAGAAGATCGTCATGAACATATATATATGCATACAGAGAGAAGTGATATCGACCACCTCTCCTTCTCCGAGATATTGGTCGAACAACAAGTTCTCGTATATCTATCCGACACTACCGGCTACATATATACAATAATTATCTCTTACAATACAATCTCCTAATTATATTGTAGGAACACAGGGTCCACATAGTATTCTCCGTTTTCAGCGATCACGTGGTCAAGGAAGAATGCCGCCAATTCCTCTTGAATTCCTCGCATACGAGCTGGTGCTAGGAGTTCATCCCGCTTCCGAAAAATCTAATTTGAAGAAGGGGGTCAATACATATATATATGAATAAATGAAACTCAACACAAATGATGGTAATAAAATAAAATTGTGAATATTATTGCTTGCGCACTTCATATTGTTCTTCAGTGTAGCCCCGCTCATACGTATGGTAGCGGATGGACTCGCAAATGTAGTATCCACAGTAATTATTCCCGGGTTGCTGCCACAACCACTTTACAAGAAATAGAGGTCAATCAAACTGATAAGCAAGTATCCTAAATGGTATTGATCAAACTAGCGCTTGAATCACTAGGAGATGCGCGGAACATGCTACTATAGTACTTACTTTTGGGTGTCTAAATTGCAGCTGGTTCGGCAGTCCCGGGGCTTTTGAGGTGAATTTTCTCCAAACCCTGCCAGACAAAGAAAACAATTACATGATATCAGGAAATAAACAAAGTTGCTGATATGGTGGATAATGATCGATTTAACTTACTTCTGGAGCATTTGAGTCATGTTCGCATAGTCCTGGGGATCTTTTCGTCTCGAGTCTGAGACGGTTACTACTCCCGGCTCAAGCTTAATCTCTAGGAGAATATAGTGGAAGCTGCGCATGCATGCATAAGTCATCAATTACATTACCATAACCTGGACTAATAAAGGGAAACCGAATATGCAGAAGACAGTAACACTCACTTGAAGTTGTAAGGAAAGAGTATTATATCTTTGTTTTGATTTAATACCAACGATTGTAGCAAGTTGGCCTCGGCTTCTTTGGGATCATGTTTGACCGTCCATTCATCTATGAGATTTGTGTTAATGAACCCAATATCACCGATTTGTCTTTTCTTCAATTCGGCGATCTTCAATCTGCATAATATAGTGAGGATAAGTATAAATACATGTAATGAAAGAGCTGACCTATATAGAGAGACTTAATGACAGAAGTAGTACTACTTACAGACAGTAGCAAGTGATCGTTGTTTTATTGAGGGACATTAGATTGTAAAACTGGAAGAAATCCTCAAATGGAACATTCAGCAGTTCAATTCCAACGAGGTCATGCTCCCGTTTAACTCTCAGCGTTAAAGTACTCATCCCATCAGACTCTCTGCGGGTTTTCATGTACCAATCATGTAGTCTTCGCATCATCGTGCTTAGAGATTTGACATCTTTGACGAGAGGCTTCCCGTAATGGTATTTATGTTCGTCCACTTCCATGATTTCATAATGTACATTGTCGGGCAGGTAATCTCCAAGATCGGTATAACCGGGCACCATACCCGGATCATTAGCGACGATGTCTTTTGACACCTTGAGCGGGGGGCACGATTGGTTCTCTTGTTCGCCGAGCTGGGCAATTTTTTTCCCAGCTCGTCGTTCTTTCATCCTTTTATCACTGACAGTACTTCCCGACCGCTCCGCTTTGGCATATGCCTTTGCAAGAACGCGCTCATAGTTGCCTTTTGGCGGAGACTTTGGCGGTTTTGTCAGGGCAGCCAGAGTGCGCTTTGCTTTCACCAGATCTACCTTCTCCTCCGGAGGTGGATGTTTCTTTGCTTTGACCCCTTCAAAGAATTTCTTCACTTTGGCTCGCACGATCTTCGCGTTCTCCTCCTCGGTCCTCTCATATGGGAACTTCTCTGGAGTCTTCAGAGAAGGACCGAATCTATATTGCCTCCCGCCTCTGGCAGCTGTACTGCTAGACGCCGGCAGAGCAGATGGAGCGGCTGCGGCTGTCTTCTTTCCTTGCTTACGAGGCGGAGGAGAAGGACTACGACGCGCCGGAGCAGCCGCAGCGGCGGCGGGTCTCTTCCGCCCTTGCTGACGAGGCGGAGAAGGAGGAGGCTGGCTGCTCTGGCGCGCCGGCGCTGGCGGAGAAGGAGGCGGAGTGCCACCACGTGCCGGAGAAGGAGGCTGAGTGCCCTGATCACTCGCCGGAGGAGGAGGCGGAGCAGGAGGCGGAGTGCCGCCACATGCCGGAGAAGGAGGCTGAGTGCCCTGATCACTCGCCGGAGGAGGAGGCGGAGGAGGAGGCGGAGTGCCCTTACTCGCCGGAGCCGTCCAGTTCGGAAGCTTGATGAGCTCCTTCCGCCATAGGCATGGAGTCTTCAGAGCTAAACCCAGCCGAGTCTCCCCTTCACCGGTAGGGTGGTCAAGCTGGAGGTCCTCAAATCCCTCCGTTATTTCATCCACCATCACCCTAGCATATCCTTCAGGAATCGGCCGGCAGTGGTAGGTTGCGCCGGGTTCAGTAGGTAAAACAGAGCCAACAGCCGCCTTGACTTTCAAGTTCTGCCATTCCGCCATAAGGTGGCAATGTTGAGACTCCATGATAGCATCCACGGGGTAGCTAGGAGTAGCCGCATGCTCCAGCTGAGGCAGCTCGGTGGAAGCCACGCTGCTTCTACGCTGAGATGGCGGTGTAGCTTCGGGGGCAGTTTCAGCATCTCTATTGCTGTCTCGTTCCTCTAGCACTTGAACCCTTTCGTGCAGATGCTGAATTTGGATCTGCTCCACTTTTTTCCTCCTCTCCTGGGTTTTGTAACCGCCCGTGTCCGGAAAACCAGCCTTCCACGGAACGGAGCCTGGCGTGCCTCATGTCCGTCCAGGGTGCTCAGGATTCCCGAGGGCCATTGTGAGCTCGTCGTTCTCTCTGTCTGGAACGAACGTCCCTTGCTGCGCTGCATCGATATAGTGCTGAATCTTCTTGACGGGTATTGCAAGTTGCTCGTCCGTCCAACGACACCTCCCTGATACAGGGTCCAAGGTTCCGCCAGCCCCGCAGAACCAAGTCCGGCAACGGTCTGGCCAGTTCATTGTCTGTGGTTCGATCCCTTTATCAAGCAGATCCCTCTCAGACTTGGCCCACATAGGCCGGGCTTTGAGGTAGCCACCTGACCCCGTGCGATGGTGAAGCTTCTTCTTCGCAGCATTCATCTTGTTTGTCGCTGACATCTTCTTACTCTTTTCCGATGTCTTGTGGGCCACAAATGCGGGCCAGTGATCTCTGATCTTCTCATACCGGCCGACGAATTCAGGTGTCTCTTCTTTGTCGACAAACGTTTTCAGCTCATTCTTCCACCTCCTGAATAGGTCTGCCATCTTCTTAAGAGCATGAGACTTGATTAATTGCTCTTTAACTGGCTTCTCCGGATCCTCCTCTGGCGGTAGGGTGAAATTTGCCTTCAGCTCAGTCCAAAGATCATCTTTCTGCATATCATTGACATAAGACACCTCAGGGTCTTCCTTCTTAGGCTTATACCATTGGTGGATGCTGATCGGGATCTTGTCCCTAACTAGAACCCCGCACTGAGCAGCAAATGTATCCTTTGTCCGGATGGGTTAAATCGGTTGGCCGTCGCGCGCGATTGCTGTGATCTCAAACCTTTCATCCGAGCGCAACTTTCTCTTCGGGCCTCGTCTCTTTACCGCAGTTGTGCTCGATCCGGAGGGCTAGAAAAAAGAAGAAAGACGAGTGTTAATTAATATGTGTACATACCAAAACAATGAATGCATCAACTAGCTAGTCAGCACAGGCTTAACTAATATATTTACCTGGCCGGACTCTGTTCGGTCACCGGACCCGTCACCACGGGCTCCTTCTTGCACCAGCATTGGGTCACCGGAGCCATCATAATCATGTCTGTCCTCCTCCACTCTTCGATCACCGCAGCCTGCTTCTTCACCCTGTTCTTCCAGACAATCATTGTCGTTAAGATACGACAAGATATCACCTCCGGCTAAGATTATGTCCCCCAACACATCTTCTGCTTGCTCATCTCGTCCGTGCTCCATTGTTTCTGCAAATATTACAACATGGCAATTATTACACAAACATGACAGCAGGTGGATATATTAGTGCAAACGTAGACCTAGCTTATTCCGGGTTTGGGGTGGCCTAGGCAACGCTGCAAGGGTAGGGGCGCGGCGGGAGGGGGTAGGAGACGACATCGTTTTTTTCTAGGGTTTGGGTGTCCTCGAGAGTTTTGGTCGAGCGAGAGGGCCGGGGGGTGCTCCCGTGGTATAAGTTATCACGGTCGAGAGGGGGTATACATATCGACCGTCCATCATGTCGAAGTTATCTGGGAGGGAGTTATATATATCGACAACGACGACATACATACACGGGAAAATAATGTTATCGGGGAGGGGGTATATATCGACCCCCCCCCCCACGTGTTGAAGTTATCGGGAGGGGGTTTTATATCGACAACGACGACATACATACA
>NC_057814.1:638367936-638368517 GCF_018294505.1 Triticum aestivum
ACGACGACATATATACACGAGAAAATAATGTTATCGGGGAGGGGGTATATCGACCCCCCCTCGTGTTGAAGTTATCCCCCCTCGTGTTGAAGTTATCGGGAGGGGTATATATCGACGACGACAGACCCAATAAAACATAAGAAAGCGAAGAAGAAATAAAAAGAGGAGAGAAAAAGAAAGGAATAGAGGAGAGGATTGAAGAAAAAAAAGAAGAAAAAAAAAAGAAGAAAAGAAAGAGGAGAAGAAGAAAGGAATAGAGGAGAAGAAGAAAAAATAGAAAATATTCTATTTTTTCTTCTTCTCCTCTTTTTTTTCTTCTTTTTTCCTCTTCTTATTTATATGTCCACTTCTTCCTCTCCTCTTCTTCTTTCTTTCCTCTTCTTATTTTCTTCTTTCCTATCCTTCTTTTTCTTCTTCTTCCCTTCCTAGCTAGATATATAAAACTTTTCTAAAATTGTAACTTTTGCATATATAAAACTTTTCCATGTGGATCATCATTTCTCATATATATCGAATATATATCCATTGTCATATATAAAAACTTTCTATATATGAACAAAAAACTTTCTATGAACAAAAAA
>NC_057814.1:638369206-638382737 GCF_018294505.1 Triticum aestivum
GGACCAAAGGCCTCTTGCTGCCCGTGTCGCAGCCAAAAGTTTAGTCCCACCTCGCTAGTTGAGAGGGGCTCGGAGTGGTTTATAAGCCCCGCTGCAGCTGCCCTCTCGAGCTCCTCTCAAATGCAGGCTTACGGGCCTAATCTCACACTATGCTGTCTGTTGGCCTATTGGGCCTTCTGCGGGCCTGAATCCTGGCCCAGGTTGGGTTTCTAGTCGTATTCAGGCCGTGGTGGCCCAATAGGTGGCAGTTTTTTAAATTTTTTGCATTATTTATTTTCTTTTGTTTGTTGCTTTATTTTTTAATTCTTTTTGCTTTTAGGTTAGCAAAATTATAAACTGTCTGTTAGTGCCATTAGTTTTAGAAAACATATAAACTTTCTATTAGTGCCATTAGTTCTTTATGAAAATTCTTTTTGCTGTATTTAGTTTTTTTATTTTCTTTTTTGCTATATTTATTTTTTTTATTTCTACTTACAACAAAAAACTTATTTATTTTATTTTATTTTGTTTCTAATTACTTATTTATTTTACTTTATGATAATCCTTTCTGCTATTAAAGTTTCTATCAAAAAAAGTTCTTTATGAAAATTCTTTTTGCTTTTAATGATTAAAAATAAAAAAGAGGCGCAATGCGCGTTGATTTGCTTCAAGCCTTTCGGAATAGTGTAGACTGCACTGCACATAGCTCGATGCAGTCTACCTTATTCCTCAAGGCTTGAAGCTAACCAACGTGAGCATTGCGCCTCTTCTTCATCGTCTCTGCACTTAGGGCTTATAAACCGCTCCTAGTGCCTCTCAGCTAGCGAGGTGGGACTAAAAAACTGCTTAGCTAGTAAGAAGCTCTAGTACCGGTTCGTGCCACGAACAGGTACTAAAGGTGCTCGTGGGGCAACAACCTCATTAGTACCGGTTCGTGGCACCAACAGGGACCAAAGGGTGGAATTGGTCCCGGTTCGTGCCACCAACCGGGACCAATGGCCTTGCACAGCGGCGTGGTGGTGGGTTTAGTCCCACCTCGCTAGCTAAGAGAGAGCCGCACCTGTTTATAAGGTGCGGTGCGCCTGAGCTGTCGAGCACCTGTTTATAAGGTGCGGTGCGCCTGAGCTGTCGAGCTCCTCTCTAAAGCAGGCTTACGGGCCTAACCTCTCTGTACTCAGGGCTTATAAAGCATTTCAAATAAACTCTGAAAAGGTTGAAAGTTGGCATGGTATCATCATTTCATCCACATAGCATGTGCAAGAAAGTTGAGAGGGTTACGGCAAAAACTAGATGCACTTCTTGTACAAAACCGACAATGGTATCATACTCGTCTATTACAAAGTTGGCATGCTATCATCATAATAGTTGCGGGAGAAAGTCTTCACTTTTTCTTCGCTTGTGTCATTTGCTTATTGCGCCGTAACCATGGATAATCTTCATCGTTTATCAGGATGCTTGGGTCAGCCTTGACTTTGAAGGGAGGAATTTCATGAAACTTTTCATAATCTTCAGACATGTCTGTCTTGCCCTCCACTCCCACAATGTCCCTTTTTCCTGAAAGAACTATGTGCCGCTTTGGCTCATCGTATGATGTATTCGCTTCCTTATCTTTTCTTTTCCTCGGTGTGGTAGACATGTCCTGCACATAGATAACCTGTGCCACATCATTGGCTAGGACGAACGGTTCGTCAGTGTACCCATGATTGTTCAGATCCACTGTTGTCATTCCGTACTGTGGGTCTACCTGTACCCCGCCTCCTGACAGATTGACCCATTTGCACTTAAACAAAGGGACCTTAAAATCATCTCCGTAGTAAAGTTCCCATATGTCCATTATGTAACCATAATATGTGTCCTTTCCCCTCTCGGTTGCTGCATCAAAGCGGACACCGCTGTTTTGGTTGGTGCTCTTTTGATCTTGGGCGATCGTGTAAAATGTATTCCCATTTATCTCGTATCCTTTGTAAGTCAATACAGTCGAAGATGGTCCCCTGGACAACGAGTACAACTCATCACAAACAGTGGTGTCACCTCTGAGACGTGTTTCCAACCAACTGCTGAAAGTCCTGATGTGTTCACATGTAATCCAGTTGTCACACTGCTCCGGGTGTTTGGAGCGCAGACTGTTCTTGTGTTCATCGACATACGAGGTCACCAAGGTAGAGTTCTGTAGAACTGTGTAGTGTGCTTCAGACCAAGAATATCCGTCCCTGCATATTATTGAGTTCCCCCCTCCAAGCGTGCCTTTTCCAGTCAGTCTCCCCTCATACCGCGATTTAGGGAGACCTATCTTCTCAAGGCCAGGAATGAAGTCAACAAAAAACCAAATGACATCCTCTATTTGATGGCCCATGGAGATGCTTCCTTCTGTCCTAGCGCGGTTACGGACATATTTCTTTAGGACTCCCATGAACCTCTCAAAGGGGAACATATTGTGTAGAAATACGGGCCCCAGAATGACAATCTCGTCGACTAGATGAACTAGGACGTGCGTCATGATATTGAAGAAGGATGGTGGGAACATCAGCTCGAAACTGACAAGACATTGCGCCACATCACTCCTTAGCCTTGGTATGATTTCTGGATCGATCACCTTCTGAGAGATTGCATTGAGGAATGCACATAGCTTCACAATGGCTAATCGGACGTTTTCCGGTAGAATCCCCCTCAATGCAACCGGAAGCAGTTGCGTCATAATCACGTGGCGGTCATGAGACTTTAGGTTCTGGAACTTTTTCTCTGGCATATTTATTATTCCCTTTATATTCGACGAGAAGCCAGTCGGGACCTTCATACTGAGCAGGCATTCAAAGAAGATTTCTTTCTCTTCTTTCGTAAGAGCGTAGCTGGCAAGACCTTCATACTGCTTCAGAGGCATGCCGTCTTTTTCGTGCAAAACGTTGCAGGTCCTCCCGTGCCTCAGGTGTATCTTTCGTCTTCCCATACACGCCCAAGAAGCCTAGCAGGTTCACGCAAAGGTTCTTCGTCACGAGCATCACGTCGATTGAAGAGCGGACCTCTAGCTCTTTCCAGTAGGGTAGGTCCCAAAATATAGATTTCTTCTTCCACATGGGTGCGTGTCCCTCAACGTCATTCGGAACAGCTAGTCCGCCGGGACCCTTTCCAAAGATTACGTGTAAATCATTGACCATAGCAAGTACGTGATCACCGGTACGCATGGCGGGCTTCTTCCGGTGATCTGCCTCGCCTTTGAAATGCGTGCCTTTCTTTCGACATTGATGGTTGGTCGGAAGAAATCGACGATGGCCCAGGTACACATTCTTCCTGCTTTTGTCCAGGTATATACTTTCAGTGTCATCTAAACAGTGCGTGCATGCGTGGTATCCCTTGTTTGTCTGTCCTGAAAGGTTACTGAGAGCGGGCCAATCGTTGATGGTTACAAACAGCAACGCGTGCAGGTTAAATTCCTCCTGTTTGTGCTCATCCCACGTACGTACACCGTTTCCAGTCCACAGTTGTAAAAGTTCTTCAACTAATGGCCTTAGGTACACATCAATGTCGTTGCCGGGTTGCTTAGGGCCTTGGATGAGAACTGGCATCATAATGAACTTTCGCTTCATGCACATCCAAGGAGGAAGGTTATACATACATAGAGTCACGGGCCAGGTGCTGTGATTGCTGCTCTGGTCCCCGAAAGGATTAATGCCATCCGCTCTTAAACCAAACCATACGTTCCTTGGGTCTGCTGCAAACTCAGCCCAGTACTTTCTCTCGATTTTTCTTCACTTCGACCCGTTAGCGGGTGCTCTCAACTTCCCGTCTTTCTTACGGTCCTCACTGTGCCATCGCATCAACTTGGCATGCTCTTCGTTTCTGAACAGACGTTTCAACCGTGGTATTATAGGAGCATACCACATCACCTTCGCAGGAACCCTCTTCCTGGGGGGCTCGCCGTCAACATCACCAGGGTCATCTCGTCTGATCTTATACCGCAATACACCGCATAGCGGGCATGCGTTCAGATCCTTGTACGCACCGCGGTAGGGGATGCAGTCATTAGGGCATGCATGTATCTTCTGCACCTCCAATTCTAGAGGGCATACGACCTTCTTTGCTGCGTATGTACTGTCGGGCAATTCGTTATCCTTTGGAAGCTTCTTCTTCAATATTTTCAATAGCTTCTCAAATCCTTTGTCAGGCACAGCATTCTCTGCCTTCCACTGCAGAAATTCCAGTACGGTACCGAGCTTTGTGTTGCCATCTTCGCAATTGGGGTACAACCCTTTTTTGTGATCCTCTAACATGCGATCGAACTTCAGCTTCTCCTTTTGACTTTCGCATTGCGTCCTTGCATCGACAATGACCCGGCGGAGATCATCATCATCGGGCACTGGTTCCTCTTCATCTTCAGCAGCTTCCCCCCTTGCAGCATCATTGGGCACATCGTCTGGTTCCTCTTGATCTTTAGCAGCTTCCCCCATTGCAGCATCACCGTATTCAGGGGGCACATAGTTGTCATCGTCCTCTTCTTCTTTGCCGTCTTCCATCATAACACCCATTTCTCCGTGCCTCGTCCAAACATTATAGTGTGGCATGAAACCTTTGTAAAGCAGGTGGGCATGAAGGATTTTCCGGTCAGAGTAAGACTTCGTATTCCCACATGTAGGGCATGGACAACACATAAAACCATTCTGCTTGTTTGCCTCAGCCACTTCGAGAAAATCATGCACGCCCTTAATGTACTCGGAGGTGTGTCTGTCACCGTACATCCATTGCCGGTTCATCTGCGTGCATTATATATAATTAAGTGTGTCAAAAACCATTACAGAATATCATGAAGAGATAATTAAGTGACCAAATTAATAGAAGTTCATCATCACATTAGAACCAAAGTACATACATGGTTCTCATCTAACAACATATATATAGCTCTCCAGAGCATCTAATTAATTAAACCATACATTGAAACTATGTAAAACATTTCAATGCGAAAACAAATGCGATCATAATCGCAACCAAGGTAACAATTGATCCAACGGCATAATGATACCAAGCCTCGGTATGAATGGCATATTTTCTAATCTTTCTAATCTTCAAGCGCATTGCATCCATCTTGATCTTGTGATCATCGACGACATCCGCAACATGCAACTCAGATATCATCTTCTCCTCCTCAATTTTTTTTATTTTTTCCTTCAAGTAATTGTTTTCTTCTTCAACTAAATTTAACCTCTCGACAATAGGGTCGGTTAGAATTTCCGGTTCAACCACCTCCTAGATAAATAAAATCTATGTCACGCTGGTCGGTATATTTGTCATAAACAATAAATGAATCAAATAGTTATAAAAAGATACTATATACCACATCCGAATCATAGACAGGACGAGGGCCGACGGGGGCGGATACCAAAACCATCGCACTATGTAATAAGAAGGAATAAAATAGTAAGTAAATTAGACAAGTATCTATCTAAAGTAAGAATTTTTTTCTTTCAAAAAGAAGATAAGAACAAGAGGCTCACCAAGGTGTTGCCGGCGACGAGATAGGCGCGGGCGGTCGACGGCGGTGAAGACGGGAATGGGACGTGACGGGCCGCTAAACCTAGACAAATCTCGAGGAAAATGGAGCTCGGAGGTCGAGTTTCGAGAGGAGAAAGATTAACTAGTGTGGCTCGGGCATTTCATCGAACACCTCATGTGCATAGGAGGTGAGCTAGAGCACCACAAAGCCCTCCCCTCGCCAGCCAGAGAAAAACAGAGCACTGTGGAGTGCTCTGCCGTGGCGAGTATATATAGGCACCTCATTGGTCCCGGTTCGTGGCATGAACCGGTACTAAATCCGGGCCTTCTGTCCCGGTTCATGCCAAGAACCGGGACAAATGGTTGTGGGCCAGGAGAGAGGACCATTATTCCCGGTTCGTGGCTCGAACCGGGACAAATGGTTCCATACGAACCGGGACCAATGCCCACGAGGCCCCGGCCGGCCCCCTGGGCTCACGAACCGGGACGAATGCCCCCATGGGTCCCGGTTCGTGATTGAACCAGGGCTAATGTGAAAACTGCCATGTGACCTTTGCCCCGTTTTCTACTAGTGCATATACAGGGCGCTTCAAGCATGTGAATTATATAGCGGCATTTACTTACATTCAGGCACCATTGTCAATTAAACTAGTTGTGCGTAGGCACCAAGCACCCGCTGCTAATAAGATACACAGATTTTAGTTGTTTGGGGCCAATTTGTGTGGGTTTTGTTTTCCAATTTGTTGCTATACAAGATTTTATGTGTACACTTTGGTGTTTTGCTGAAAATGATTGAAAAACCTAACATTTTTATGTCACAATTCAAACAGATTAATTATTTGTAAACGGTGTTTGAATTTTTTAAATAACGCGGTATATATTTTTTGAAAGTTTTCATGGTGCCATTATATGACCACCTAAAGCTATGGTTACAATTGCAAAGTGTTACACAAAGGATTGATAAAGGTTCCAAAAAAATCGATTGGATATTCCCGGGAGATTCGAAATTTCGAAATGGAGAAGTGTATCTTGTTTGAGAGAGAGGTGGTAGTGTTGTCATTTATTTCACTTCCAAAGTTTTTATATATACATGTAATATCCACCATTGTGTAGTTAGATATCCAATTATGGATTTATTTTGGGTTGCTGTAAAATTTCAAGGGAATTTAATATATACAACTAGCAGCGTTTGCCTACGCCTACACACCGCAAGTGATGCTACTAGCCGCGCGTTCACAAGTATCACATGCTAATGGTAGTGTTTATGCATTTTAGGATTTTAAGGAAAATTACATGTGTTAATTTTTATGGGATAATTCAACCACAACAATTTTTGTAATTTGTTCTGAATTTAAAAAATGTAAACACGGTCACTTGGCATGGTCATTATATGACAACTCGAAACTGTGTTTATAATTTCAAAGTGTTGCACAAATGTTTTCATATATGTTCCTTAGAAACCAAAGGGATCTCCATGGGATATTTGAAGTTTCGCAGGTCTGAAGCATGATCCGGTTTGGAGAGAGATGGTATAGCGTTGTCGTTTATTTGACTACAAAAGTTTGTATACATGGGCTTTTCTGTTTCAATATTTTTAGTGTGCATATGTCTTTCTTGAAAGAAGTTGCAAAATTCAAACACAACAACTCTCTGTTAATGGATTTTAAATTTTAAATGAGTTATATAGATGCTTGCACTACAGGCGAGTATGGAGAGATATGCGCGCTACCACTATGTGCAACTTTAGCGGCATGCTAGAAAGCGTACACGCTACAAATGAATGGTGCCGGACGCGTGCCTGTTCCTGGTGTTGGGGAATACAGTATTTCAAAAAAAAAATCTACGATCACGCAAGATCTGTCTAGGAGATGCATAGCAACGAGAGAGGAGAGTGTGTCCACGTACCCTCGTAGACCGAAAGCGGAAGCGTTTAGTAACGCTGTTGATGTAGTCGAACATCTTCGCGATTCAACCGATGCAAGCACCGAATGTACGGCACCTCCGCGTTCAGCACATGTTCAGCTCGATGACGTCCCTCGAGCTCTTGATCCAGTTGAGGCCGAGGGAGAGTTTCGTCAGCACGACGGCGTGGCGACGGTGATGATGAAGTTACCGGCGCAAGGCTTTGCCTAAGCACTACGACAATATGACCGAGGTGTGTAGCTGTGGAGGGGGGCACCGCACACGGCTAATAGAAGACTTGGTGTGCCTTTGGGGTGCCCCCCTCCCACGTATATAAAGGAGGGGGGAGAAGGAGGCCGGCCCTAGAGGGGCCGCGCCAAGGGGGGGAGTCCTACTTGGGCTCCCGGTCCAAGTAGGATTCGCCCCCCTCCTTCCTTTCTTCGGAGGGAAAAAAGGGGGGATAAGGCCCATGATTTCCCCCGGGGGATTCCGGTAACCTCCCGGTACTCCGAAAAAATGCCCGAATCACTCGGAACCATTCCGATGTCCAAATGCAACCTTCCAATATATGAATCTTTACCTCTCGACAATTTTGAGACTCCTCATCACGCCTGTGATCTCATCCGGGACTCCAAACAATCTTCGGTCATCAAATCACATAACTCATAATACAAATCGTCATCGAACGTGAAACGTGCGGACCCTACGGGTTCGAGAACTATGTAGACATGACCGAGACACATCTCCGGCCGATAACCAATAGCGGAACCTGGATGCTCATATTGGCTCCTACATATTCAACTAAGATCTTTATCGGTCAAACCGCATAACAACATACGTTGTTCCCTTTGTCATCGGTATGTTACTTGCCCGGGATTTGATCATGGGTATCATCATACCTTGTTCAATCTCGTTACCGGCAAGTCTATTTACTCGTTCCGTAGTGCATCATCCCGCAACTAAATCATTCGTCACATCGCTTGCAAGGCTCATAATGATGTGCATTACCGAGAGGGCCCAGAGATACCTCTCTGATAATTGGAGTGACAAATCCTAATCCCGATCTATGCCAACCCAACAAACACCTTCGGAGACACCTGTAGAGCATCTTTATAACCACCCAGTTACGTTGTGACGTTTGATAGCACACAAGGTGTTCCTCCGGTATTCGGGAGTTGCAGAATCGCATAGCCTGAGGAACATGTATAAGTCATGAAGAAAGTTGTAGCAATAAAACTAATCGATCACTAATGCTAAGCTAACGGATGGGTCTTGTCCATCACATCATTCTCTAATGATGTGACCCCGTTCATCAAATGACAACACATGTCTATGGTTAGGAAACTTAACCATCTTTGATTACCGAGCTAGTCAAGTAGAGGCATACTAGGGACACTCTGTTTGTCTATGTATTCACACATGTACTAAGTTTCCGGTTAATACAATTGTAGCATGAATAAGAAACATTTATCATGGTAGGAAATATAAATAACAACTTTATTATTGCATCTAGGGCATATTTCCTTTAGTCTCCCACTTGCACTATAGTCAATAATCTAGCTTACACAGTAATGATTCTAACACCCATGGAGTCTTGGTGCTGATCATGTTTTGCCCGTGGAAGAGGCTTAGTCAACAGGTCTGCAACATTCAGATCCCTGTGTATTTTGCCAATCTCTATGTCTCCCTCCTTGACTTGATCGCGGATGGAATTGAAGCGTCTCTTGATGCGTTTGGTTCTCTTGTGAAATCTGGATTCCTTCGCCAGGGCTATTGCTCCAGTATTGTCACAAAAGATTTTCATTGGACCCGATGCACTAGGTATGACACCTAGATCGGATATGAAATCCTTCATCTAGACTCCTTCATTTGCTGCTTCCGAAGCAGCTATGTACTCCGCTTCACATGTAGATCCCGCCACGACGCTCTGCTTGGAACTGCACCAACTGACAGCTCCACCAATATAAATACGTATCCGGTTTGTGACTTAGAGTCATCCGGATCAGTGTCAAAGCTTGCATCAATGTAACCATTTACGACGAGCTCTTTGTCACCTCCATAAACGAGAAACATATCCTTAGTCCTTTTCAGACATTTCAGGATGTTATTGACCGCTGTCCAGTGATCCACTCCTGGATTACTTTGGTACCTACCTGCTAAACTTATAGAAAGGCACACATCAGGTCTGGTACACAGCATTGCATACATGATAGAACCTATGGCTGAAGCATAGGGGATGACTTTCATTTTCTCTCTATCTTCTGGAGTGGTCAGGCATTGAGTCTGACTCAATTTCACACCTTGTAACACAGGCAAGAACCCTTTCTTTGACTGATCCATTTTGAACTTCTTCAAAACTTTATCAAGGTATGTGCTTTGTGAAAGTCCAATTAAGCGTTTTGATCTATCCCTATAGATCTTGATGCCCAATATATAAGCAGCTTCACCGTGGTCTTTCATTGAAAAATTCTTATTCAAGTATCCTTTTATGCTGTCCAGAAATTCAGTATCATTTCCAATCAATAATATGTCATCTACCTATAATATTAGAAATGCTACAGAGCTCCCACTCACTTTCTTCTAAATACAGGCTTCTCCAAAAGTATGTATAAAACCATATGCCTTGATCACATTATCAAAGCGTATATTCCAACTCCGAGATGCTTGCACCAGTCCATAAATGGATCGCTGGAGCTTGCACACTTTGTTAGCAAATTTAGGATCGACAAAACCTTCTGGTTGCATCATATACAACTCTTTTTTAAGGTATCCATTAAGGAATGCAGTTTTGGCATCCATTTGCCAAATTTCACAATCATAAAATACGGCAATTGCTAACATGGATCGGACAGACTTAGGCATCGCTACGGGTGAGAAGGTCTCATCGTAGTCAACTCCTTGAACTTGTCGAAAATCTTTTGCAACAAGTCCAGCTTTGTAGACACTAACATTACCATCAGCGTCAGTCTTCTTCTTGAAGATCCATTTATTCTCTATGGCTTGCCGATCATCGGGCAAGTCAACCAAAGTCCACACTTTGTTCTCATACATGGATCCCATCTCAGATTTCATGGCCTCAAGCCATTTCGCGGAATCTGGGCTCATCACTGCTTCCTCATAATTCATAGGTTCGTCATGGTCTAGCAACATGACCTCCAGAATATTATTACTGTACCACTCTGGTGCGGATCGTACTCTGGTTGACCTACGAGGTTCGGTAGTAACTTGATTCGAAGTTTCATGATCATCATCATTAACTTCCTCTCTAATTGGTGTAGGCATGACTGGAACTGATTTCTGTGATGAACTATTTTCCAATTCGTGAGAAGGTACAATTACCTCATCAAGTTCTACTTTCCTCCCACTCACTTCTTTCGAGAGAAACTCCTTCTCTAGAAACGATCCATTCTTAGCAACGAATATCTTGCCTTCGGATCTGTGATAGAAGGTGTACCAAACAGTTTCCTCTGGGTATCCTATGAAGATGCTTTTCTCTGATTTGGGTTCGATCTTATTAGGTTGAAGCTTTTTCACATAAGCATAGCAGCCCCAAACTATAAGAAATGACAGCTTAGGTTTCTTGCCAAACCACAATTCATACGGTGTCGTCTCAACGGATTTAGATGGTGCCCTATTTAACGTGAATGCAACAGTCTCTAAAGCATAACCCAAAACGATAGCGGTAAATCATTAGGAGACATCATAGATCGCACCATCTCTAATAAAGTGCGGTTACAACGTTTGGACACACCATTACGCTGTGGTGTTCCAGGTGGCGTGAGTTGCAAAACTATTCTGCATTGTTTTAAATGAAGATCAAACTCGTAACTCAAATATTCTCCTCCATGATCAGATCGTAGGAACTTTATTTTCTTGTTATGATGATTTTCCACTTCACTCTATAATTCTTTGAACTTTCCAAGTGTTTCAGACTTATGTTTCATTAAATAGATATACCCATATCTGCTCAAATCATCTGTGAAGGTCAGAAAATAACGATACCCGCCGCGAGCTTCAATACTCATTGGACCGCATAAATCAGTATGTATTATTTCCAATAAGTCAGTTGCTCGCTCCATTGTTCCGGAGAACGGAGTCTTAGTCATCTTGCCCATGAGGCATAGTTCGCAAGCATCAAGTGATTCCAAAAGTCCATCAGCATGGAGTTCATGAACATGTGTATCACTACGATCGAGATTCAACAAATATAGACCACTCATCAAGGGTGCATGACCATAAAAGATATTACTCATATAAATAGAACAACCATTATTCTCTGATTTAAATGAATAACCGTCTCACATCAAACAAGATCCAGATATAATGTTCATGCTCAACGCTGGTGCCAAATAATGATTATTCAGATCTAAAACTAATCGCGAAGGTAGCTGTAGAGGTAGCGTGCTGACGGCGATCACATCGACTTTGGAACCATTTCCCACGCGTATCGTCACTCGTCCTTAGCCAATCTTCGTTTAATCCGTAGCCCCTGTTTCAAGTTGCAAATATGAGCAATAGAACCAGTATCAAATAGCCAGGTGCTACTACGAGTATTAGTAAGGTACACATCAAAAACATGTATATCAAATATACCTTTCACTTTTCCATCCTTCTTATCCGCCAAATACTTGGGGCAGTTCCGCTTCCAGTGACCAGTCCCTTTGCAGTAGAAGCACTCAGTCTCAAGCTTAGGTCCAGACTTGGGCTTCTTCACTTGAGCAGCAACTTGTTTGTCATTCTTCTTGAAGTTCTCCTTCTTCCCTTTGCCCTTTTTCTTGAAACTAGTGGTCTTGTTAACCATCAACACTTGATGCTCCTTCTTGATTTCTACCTCCGCAGCCTTTAGCATCGCGAAGAGCTCGGGAATTGTCTTATCCATCCCATGCATATTATAGTTCATCACCAAGCTTTTGTAGTTTGGTGGCAGTGATTGAAGAACTCTGTCAATGACACTATCATCAGGAAGATTAACTCCCAGTTGAGTCAAGTGGTTGTGGTACCCAGACATTCTGAGTATATGTTCACTGACAGAACTATTCTCCTCCATCTTGCAGCTATACAACTTGTTGGAGACTTCATATCTCCCAATTCGGGCATTTGCTTGAAATATTAACTTCAACTCCTGGAACATCTCATATGCTCCATGACGTTGAACATGTCGTTGAAGTCCCGGTTCTAAGCCGTAAAGCATGGCACACTGAACTATCGAGTAGTCATCATCTTTGCACTGCCAGACGTTCACAACGCCCAGAGTTGCTCTTGCAGCCGGTTTTGCACCTAGCGGTGCTTCCAAGACGTAATTCTTCTATGCAGCAATGATCACGTTACTGACCCAGTCCGTGTAGTTGCTACCATCATCTTTCAACTTAGCTTTCTAGGAACGCATTAAAATTCAAAGGAACGGTAGCACGGGCCATTGATTTACAACAACATAGACATGCAAAAACTATCAGGTACTAAGTTCGTGATAAATTAAAGTTCAATTAATCATATTACCTAAGAAGTCCCACTTAGATAGACATCCCTCTAGTCATCTAAATGATCACGTGATCTATATCAACTAAACCATGTCCGATCATCACGTGAGATGTAGTAATTTTCAATGGTGAACATCTCTATGTTGATAATATCTACTATATGATTCACATTCGACCTTTCGGTCTCAATGTTCCGAGGCCATATCTGCATATGGTAGGCTCGTCAAGTTTAAACCGAGTATTCTGCGTGTGCAAAACTAGTTTGCACCCGTTGTATGTGAACGTAGCACTACTAGGAAAAGGGCTATAGATGGAATGGCCACTAATGGCGCACCATGTGCTGGTGCGCCATTAGTGTGAAATACACTAATGGCGCACCAGACACAAGGTGCGCCATTAGTAACAAATTTTTTATTTTTTATCCAGACATACTAATGGCGCAGCAGGGCACAGTGCGCCATTACTAGTTCTAACTAGTAATGGCGCACCAGCCACATAGTGCGCCACTACAATATTTTTTTATTTTTTACTTTTTTGCAAAACTACTAATGGCGCACCAGGGGCAGTGCGCCATTAGTAGTTTACGCTAGTAATGGCGCACTGCTCCCTGGTGCGCCATTAGTGTCTTTTTTTTTGCAAAACTACTACGGCCGCCCCCACCTCCCCTCGCCCCGTCGCCCCACCGTCCCAAC
>NC_057814.1:638383118-638383842 GCF_018294505.1 Triticum aestivum
GCTCCACCGGCCGTCGCCGCCGACCCCCGGCCCGCACCCTCTCCCACTCCACCGCCGCCGACGACCCCCCGCACCCTCCCCGGCCCGCTCCACCGTCACAAATGAATGCAACTAAATTTGCAAAAAAAGCAAATTTGATTATATTTTCAAATAACAAATTTGATGATATTTTTTAAAAATCATTACTGTTTTTATAAAAAAATATTACTGTTGTGATTTAAACAAGTTTGAACATATTTAAACATAAATAAATATCAAACAGCATTTTAAATGCATAAAAACAAAAATTGGGGAGCCTGGGAATCAAACCCAGGACCTCCTAGTGTGTGTGCTGCGTGCTGACCAGTCGGGCTAGTGGGCATGTTCTGATGGAGATAGGGTTAAGTGGAATATAACCTGACCAGTCGGGCTAGTAATTAAAACAAAATTCTAATGGCGCACCAGGGGGAGGTGCGCCATTAGAATCGACATACTTATGGCGCACTAGGGGGAGGTGCGCCATTGCTAACCCACTCCACTTGTTCCCCTCGCACTGTGGCCTCCCTCCCTCCCTCGCCAGATCCCCCACTCGACCCCAACCGTACGCCGCCGCCCCCTTGCTCCGCCCCCTCCGTCCGCCGCGCCTGCACGCCGTCGGCGACGCCGCCGCCGCTGTGGTCTTGCGCTGCCTCGACGCCGCCGCCCCGACCCCCGCGGGACTCCACCCCCGCCGCCCCCGCGCCCC
>NC_057814.1:638384218-638397795 GCF_018294505.1 Triticum aestivum
CCTCTCCTCCTCCCTCCGACGAGCGAGGGCCTCCTCCGGCCCCTGCAGCAGCCGGCGAGCGCGGCCCTGACGCGCCCATCCCGCCTGCCCCTGCCGTCCTCCGCCACCGGCCCCTGCTCTCCTTCGACCGCGGCGAGCGAGGACCCGGACGAGCTCGGACCCCGACCGCGACCCCTTCGCCGACCCCGACCCCGACCCCTCCGGCGACCAGGTACCTCTCCTCCTTCCTCCTTCCTCCCTCTCTCCACCATTCCCCATTCCCTCCCTCCCACCCCTCGACCGTGGCAGTGTAGGCCATCTGACAGGGTAGTCCATGGATTCAAACTAGCTAAAGGAAATTCAAATGATGATGATGATGATGCATAGTAGTTTTATGTTGTTACACCAAACAATTCACTGCAGCCTTGTAGACCACTTCACCTCATTCAGCATGTAGCTCTAGCAGATCGACGTCAATCTCGTAATCACACCAGTAGTAGTAAAATCTCAGAAATTTTCATCTCCACCAAATGACGAGGAACGCAGGCTATGGTCTGTAAAAACTTTGAGGTTCAGTCAAGATACTGCAGAAGTACCTAGGGATATTGGTGTTGCAGAGACGGTGAAGCTTTGCAATATTGTTGTTTCTGCAAACCTCCTTCACACCCAAGAAGTTGGCCAACCATTTGCCAATTCCAAATCCCTTATCCCAAATCCATTTGATTCCTAGTACTGCACAAAGGCAGTATCCATCTCCAGTGATTGTTAAATCCATCACCCCAGATCCATTCCTCATGCTAGAGTTCATACTGCCAAAAAATTCGCAGCACACATGAAGCCCTACAATCTGCAAGAACCCCACAAAATCAATAAGTTCAGGGACAGGGGCAAGATCTTAACATAAAATGATCAAAGAATCTACCACTCGTGGCCTCGAGCCAGGGTCTCGTCGACATCTAGATGGGGGTATGGGAAGAGAGAGAGGGCAGAGAGATGAGGAAGGTAGTACCTGTGTGTGAAGTAGAGAACGTGGATTTTTAGAGCACCTGCACCCCGGCCCTGCTATCCTAACTCTTCAATTTTGCTTTAAGATCCGTGCGACACAACTAACTTTCTATATGAAATTTTCTCTTTTTTGTTTGGTACTTTTGCATGATGTGTTCTGAACCAGTAAAAGCTCCTGTTATGGGTCTCAAGCATGAATGTACCCCAAGATTTCTATTGGAACTGGACATGTGTTAATGCAATTAGGTGCTTCTTTCACCAGCTGCAAAACAATGCAATTTCATACGTTTTCACCAGCTGCAAAACATCATAAAAATACCATTAGGTACTTCCGTAAACACAAAAATAGAAACAATGCAAGACATGGCTAACTGTAGCATTAGGTACTTCCGTATAATTAGTCAATGTATAATCCTGGTACTAATTGGTCTCTTCTGCTGCTTATCAGAGATGGGGGGAAGCAGCCACCGCCGCTCTGCCTCACCGGAGTACGAGTTGGATGCTTTCGAGTTCTTCAGTGTCATACTTGGGACTTTAGTATCAGCCACGAGGCAGGTATATTAAACGAGAGATCTCCCCTTCACCCATCTCATTATGATAACTCTGTTGTTTGCTACATCACTCCTTGTCCCAAATTGCAGAGGCTGCCTGACACTTTTATGAACATGCTGGGTGAAGATCCGCCAGATAATGTGAAGCTCCGACAGGCCGGCAGCGGGGTTCGCGGGCTGTGGGACGTGGAGTTGGTGATCGAGGAGGGCCACATGTACCTGTGCCGTGGCTGGGAGAAATTCTACAGTGCCTACGACCTGCGGACCGGGTACTTTCTTCTCTTCAGGTACGACGATGAAGCCACAATGCTCATCGTGAAGGTTTTCAACACGACTATGTGTCGCATGCGCTACGCTGACGACGAAGATGCCAGTGCGTTCTGCCTCTTCTTATTCCTCTACATTTGGCTTTGTCTCACATCGATTGTTAACGGTCATTGTTGCATTTGGACAGGCAATGGGAGCAGCAGCAGCGACACTGGCTACAGCCAAAGCAGCAGCGATTATAGCTGTAGCAAAAGCAACAGCGATTCTGGCTTTAGCGAAAGCAGCAGCGATTCTGGCTGCAGCAAAGACAGCAAGAAGGATGATCCAGACTGGAGTGGGGGAGAAGAGGAGCAGAGTGGGGATGAGGAGCTACAGGATGACGATGGGCATCAGGCTGAGGATGACCTAGCGCTGGTGGTGGCTGACCATGGGCAAGAGATGGTGGTGGCTGAGGATGACCTAGTGATGGTCGTGCCCGTCCTGCCTGAAGGTGGCCTCGCGATGGTGGTGGTGCCTGACAATGACCACGCACCGGTGGTGGCGCCGGTGATCCCACAGCTGGGCGACATGACCACGCCAATTGTGGTAGAAGACTACATCCCACAGCTGCCTCCACCGCCTCGCCGCTCTTGGCGCATCAGGCTGAGGAAGGAGAAGGAGAAGAACAATGAGAACTGAACTATGTCAGGTATGTCAGATCTCCAAAATGATATATATATATATATATATATATATATATATACTTAGTTACCTATGTTATCTCTAATATGCTTAGTTTCCTATAGGTTAGCTCCAAAGTTACTTATGTTAGCACAAAATGATCAAGTTTACATAATAAGCTTATAGTCTTCTTCTTATTCTTCTTACTCTTCTTCTTTTCCAAAATGACATAGGTTAGCTTCATTTTACCTAAGTTGGCTCTAATATGCTAACTTAGAGAGCTTATATGCTTAGTTTCCTATAGGTTAGCTCCAAAATTACTTATGTTAGCACAAAATGATCAAGTTTACATAATAAGCTTATAGTCTTCTTCTTATTCTTCTTACTCTTCTTCTTTTCCAAAATGACATAGGTTAGCTTCATTTTACCTAAGTTGGCTCTAATATGCTAACTTAGAGAGCTTATATGCTTAGTTTCCTATAGGTTAGCTCCAAAATTACTTATGTTAGCACAAAATGATCAAGTTTACATAATAAGCTTATAGTCTTCTTCTTATTCTTCTTATTCTTCTTCTAGTATTCTTCTAGTGTTCTTCTTCTTCTAGTATTCTTCTAGTCTTCTTCTTCTTCTCTTCTTCTTCTTCTTCTTCTTTTAACTTCTTGTTTATCATTTTGCAGATTTGATTTAATTCACGGAAGCTTGCATGGATGGAGTGCTTCTTTTCCATTTGTGTTTTTATTTTGTATCAATGTGAAACTTTTGTGAATTGATGGATAACGGTGTTGGATGAACAATGTGAAACTTTTGTAATATGTAACTATGGAACTATGTGTTGGCTATGTATGTATATATGATGAAACTTGTGTGTTGGATATGATTGTTATATGGATGCTTGTTGTATATATATGTGTTGGATATCTCATATGTGAAATAGTGACCTGAGATTAAGAAAAAACGAATTTTTTTGAAAAATTGTTACTAATGGCGCACTTCCATGTTGTGCGCCATTAGTATACCAGCTACTAATGGCGCACCTGCGGGATACTAATGGCGCACCTATGGTGCGCCATTAGAATACCAGATACTAATGGCGCACCTGTGGTGCGTCATTACTAAAATATTCTAGTGGCGTGGTGCTAGTGGCGCACCAGTAGTGCGCCATTAGTAGGCAAAACTGGTGCGCCACTAGTAAGCCTTTTTCTAGTAGTGTAGAGCTTATCACACCCGATCATCATGTGGTGTCTCGGCACGACAAACTGTAGCAACCGTGCATACTCAGGGAGAACACTTGTACCTTGAAATTTAGTGAGAGATCATCTTATAATGCTACCGCCGTACTAAGCAAAATAAGATGCATAAAAGATAAACATCATATGCAATCAAAATAAGTGATATGATATGGCAACCATCATCTTGTGCCTTTGATCTCCATCTCCAAAGCACCATCATGATCACCATCGTCACCGGCTTGACATCTTGATCTCCATCGTAGCATCGTTATCGTCTCGCCAACTATTGCTTCTACGACTATCGCTACCGCTTAGTGATAAAGTAAAGCAATTACATGCTGATTGCATTTCATACAATAAAGCGACAACCATAAGGCTCTTGCCAGTTGCCGATAACTTCTACAAAACATGATCATCTCATACAACAATTTATATCTCATCACGTCATGACCACATCACATCACAACATGCCCTGCCAAAACAAGTTAGACGTCCTCTACTTTGTTGTGGCAAGTTTTACGTGGCTGCTACGGGCTTAGCAAGAACCGTTCTTACCTACGCGTAAAAACCACAACGATTTTTTGTCAAGTGTGCTGTTTTAACCTTCAACAAGGACCGGGCATAGTCAAACTCGATTCAACTAAAGTTGGAGAAACAGACACCCACTAGCCACCTGTGTGCGAAGCACGTCGGTAGGACGAGTCTCATGAACGCAGTCATGTAATGTCGGTCTGGGCCGCTTCATCCAACAATACCGCCGAATCAAAGACGTTGCTGGTAAGCAGTATGACTATTATCGCTCACAACTAATTCTGTTCTACTCGTGCATATAACATCTATGTGACGGCCGGATCATTAAGCTACAGTAATCCCACGCTAATGATGCCGCTTCACCACGGTCACTGTTGTTAACCTCGCGATGATTCGAAACCATTTCAAAATTCAAATTCAAAATAATGTCAACAATAAAAAATTTCAAAAGTTAAGACAAAAATGTTCGGGAGGTGCCATAATTTGCATATGTAAGTATGGTGCAATAAACACATTTTTATAAAATGCCTAGATATTTTATATTGGATGGAAACAACAAAACAATTAAATAAAAAAAAGCAGAACCTAACTAACAAAAAAAAGCCTGCCCCTTCCCCTCCCCACTAGGCCTCGGCCCAGCTGGCCATCGGGCCAACCAGGCCGGCCCACCCGCGCCTACTAACCCCCCACCCCCGAAACCCTAGCGCACACACCCCACTCCCCCCACATTCCCCTCTCTCCCACATCTCCTCCCGATCCCGATCTGGATCGGGCGCCTGCGCCCCTCCCCCGCGCTCGTCACCGTCGCCGACCTGGTCCCTGTTGGCGCCGTCCCCGCCGCCTCACCGCCTCGCCTCCTCCCTCGCTGTCCCCGGCGCCACCTGATGACCTGCAAGTATACGGGATAGTTGTAGCCTCTTTCGATAAGTAAGAGTGTCGAACCCAACGAGGAGCTAAAGGTAGAACAAATATTCTCTCAAGTCCTATCTGCCACTGATACGAATCTACGCACGCTTAGTGTTCGCTTTACCTAGAACAAGTATGAAACTAGAAGTATTTTTTAGGTGTGATAGGATAGGTTTGCAAGAATATAAAGAACGCGTAAATAAAAAGTAGGGGCTGTTTAGATAAAGAAGAAATAAAGTTAGTTTTAGTAGAGAGCTTTTTGTCACGAGAAAGTTATTTGTCCAAGGCAATCGATAACTAGACCGGTAAACACTATTGCAATTTTATTTGAGGGAGAGGCATAAGCTAACATACTTTCTCTTCTTGGATCATATGCACTTATGATTGGAACTCTAGCGACCATCCGCAACTACTAAATATCATTAAGGTAAAACCCAACCATAGCATTGAAGTATCAAGTCCCCTTTATCCCATACGCAAACAACCTACTTACTCGGGTCTGTGCTTCTGTTCACTCACGCCGCCCACCATAATCAAATCATGAACATATTGCAAACCCTACAGCGGGGATCCCTCACGCTTGCGCGACACGGATAGCACCATAGGACAGCACCAATAATAAAACATGCAACTCAAACCAATCACGATCATCAATTAACCCATAGGACAAAACGGATCTACTCAAACATCATAGGATAGCCATACATCATTGCGAAATAATATATAGCGTTGAGCACCATGTTTAAGTAGAGATTACAGCGGGTAAAAGAGAGGTTACACCGCTGCATAGAGGGGGGAAGAGTTGGTGATGAAGGCGGTGAAGTTGTTGGTGAAGATCGCGGTGATGATGATGGCCCTCGGCAGCGCTCCGGCGCCACCGGAAGCAAGGGGGAGAGAGCCCCCTCTTCTTCTTCTTCTTCCTTGGCCTCCTCCCTAGATGGGAGAAGGGTTTCCCCTCTGGTCCTTGGCTCCCATGGCGTGGGAGGGGCGAGAGCCCCTCCGAGATTGGATCTATCTCTCTGTTTCTGCGTTCCCAGATTCTGCCCCTTCACCGTTTCTTTTATATCCGGAGATCCGTAACTCTGATTGGGGTGAATCTTTCGCCCAGATTTTTCTCATAAAATTAGCTTTCTTGCAGCAAAAGAAGAGCGTCAACCGCCTTACGGGTGGCCCACGAGGGTGCCAGGCGCGCCCGGGGGAGGGCGTGCCCCCCTATCTCGTGGCCACCTCGGGCACCGTTTCGCGTTGATTTTACTTCCCAAAAATCACAAATATTCCAAAATAATTCTCCGTCCGTTTTTATCCCGTTTGGACTCCGTTTGATATTGGGTTTCTGCGAAACATAAAACATGCAACAAACAAGAACTGGCACTGGGCACTGGATCAATATGTTAGTCCCAAAAATAGTATAAAAAGTTGCCAAAAGTATATGAAAGTTGAATAATATTGGCATGGAACAATCAAAAATTATAGATACGACGGAGAGTTATTACCACCTCGTCGACACCGCATCGCCACCCCCTGGAGGACGACCTCGCCGGACCTCCCCGCCGGCCTGCCTCCTCCTCCCCACCGGCCTGCTTCCTCTCCGCCGTCGTCCCCGTCGACCACCCCGACCCCCACTGCCCCGAACCCTACGCCCGCGGTGAGGACCCCAATCCTCTTCTCTCCCCCTGTCCCCGCGCCGTCCGGGCCTCCCCTGCTCGTCACGCTCGGTGCGCCACCGCGCACAGGCGCCCGCCGCCAGCCCCTTCGCCCGCGGATGCCCGCGCCCGCGCGACCCCTGCTCCTCGACGCTGGTTGCCCGCGGATCCCCCGCCCCTGGAGCCCCTCGTTAGCCACTTGGTCGCTTCCTCGTCAGCCACCTCCGCCCTGCCAGTGCCAACCGCCGCCGCCGCCCTTCGCCAGCACCGTCCGCTGCTGCCAGCCCGCTTATGCGGCCCCCCTGCTTCCCCGTCGCCCAGTGACCTCCCCGCACCGGGCGGGTTCTGTCCCAGCGCCCGGCTCCGCCCGGCCCCGCCGCTCACCGTGCCGCCCCTCCTGCTCCAGCTATGGCCGCGACCACAACCGCGCCGGCACCGAACCCCGGTAGCCCGCGCCTGCGCCATTCGGGTGGCGCCCGTCGCCCGCTCGCCTACACCCACACCCGTTAGCGCCGTGCCCGCTAAGGCCCACTGGCTCAATGACAAAGGGGCCCCAAACCCCCAGAACGTTTTTATAAAAAAGGAAGTAAAATAAAGTAATGAATTAATAAAATTAATAATTAATTAATTAGTGAATTAATTAAGTTAATTAATCTCGTTTAATTAATCTAATTAAGTAGCTAGTTTAATTAAATAGTAATTAGGTTAGCTAAATCCTAATTAACCTAAACAGAGTATGACATGTGGGTCCCACACGTCAGTTTGACTCAGTCAATGCCCTGTTGACTGCTGACGTCATGATGACGTCATCATGCACTGTTCTGGATAATGTTGAATTAAATTAATTAGATAAATCCTAAAAATGATTTAAATCTTTTAAAATTAATATAAAATAAACCGTAGCTCGGATGGAAAAGATTTGTACATGAAAGTTGCTCAGAACGACGAGACGAATCTGAATGCGCATCCCGTTCGTATGCCACGCGTCCCTAGCATAGTGAACCTGCTATTGAAGTGTGAGGCTGAAGAAGTGATACAAAACAGACCATGTTCAGACAATATACCACTGCTATTGAAGTGTGAGGCTGAAGAAGTGATACAAAACAGACCAAGGCAAAAGAGATATGTGGTAATGTGGGAGAGGGATGCTAGTTTACCTGAGAAAGTGGAATCAGCTTGGTCATGAGCTGTAGGAATAAACATTGTTAGAATACTTGTATACGTATATATGGTGTATTGTAAACAGTATATACATTGTAGGACCAGGTACGGTGTATTTGCTTCATTGTAATCCGGTTGGTAGGTTGTTGGAAGATCTCTATCTTGTATAGCTAACTTGGAGATCAATCCACAACCTAACCAAGTAGATCCTTGTAAACCCTGGCCGCAATGTGGCCTATATAAACATCCGTCCCTTCTAGGCATATGCTTAACGCCATCTTTCATGGTATTCAGAGCCTATCTCCTCTAGCACATCTCGCAGCCATGGCCTTCTCAAGTTCCGCCATCGCCGCACCAGCTCTCATCCCGATCACTGACCGACTCCATCGCTCCAACTTCCTGGTGTCGTGCACACAGGGTATGGCAGCCATCCGGGGTGCTCAGCTCATCTCCTATCTCGATCCAGAGAGGGAGCAGCCGGCCCGGAAGCTCTCCGACAAGGACGGCAAGCCCACTGACGTGCCCAACCCGGCGTACGACAACGACAGGGCCCGAGATTCCCAGGTGCTGAGATTCATCTTCAACTAAATTATCTCAGCACCCGTTATGATCCAGGTTGCACACTGCAACACGGCGGCCGAAGCATGGGTCGCCATCACGGAGATCTTTATCTCCCAGACTCAGGCGCACATCGTCAATACGAGGATTGCCCTGTCCATGACGAAGAAGGAAAACCCGACGGTGGTCGAGTACATCGAGCACATGAAATCGCTCGGAGATGAGATGGCATCTGCCGGGAAGCCCCTCACCGACGAGGACATGGTGTCCTACATCCTTGCGGGACTCGACTTCGACTACATGTCCTTCGTCTCTACCATCTGCGCCCAAACTGAGTCCATCAAGGTGAGCGAGCTTTATTCGCAGCTCATCAACTATGAAAGTAGGCTGGCCATGTTTGAGGGTGGCGGCCAGTCCTCTCACTCCTCTGCCAACGCCGTCTCCCATGGAGGGCGTGGCGGACCCAACCATGGCGGAGGCCGTGGTGGCAACGATGGTCGCTATGGAGCCGACCGAGGCAACGGGGGCGATGGCCGTGGCCAAGGTCGTGGCGGTGTCCGCGAGAACGGAGGAACAAACAGCTGATCCTTCAGTTAATCTTCATAATCTTCATAAAAATCCTGCTGTCAATTTTGGTGGAAATCCCGTTGTATATCATGATTTTATGCAGCAGACACGCGCGGAACACAATGCAGATTCAGGTGTTGTAGCTGATCTTGACAGCAGCGATCCCGGGGATGATTCCCCCTCGTCTGACGCGCCAGCCAGCACCGGCGGCTCAGTATCCGCCTCGGGAGGAGGCGAGCCATCCGCGACGTCCCACGCGTCCAGCCGCGGGCCCGCAAGGAGGGGCCTGGAAGTGCACTCCTCGCCCGATGGACCCAGAGCGAGTCACGCGCCTCTCTCGAGCCGCCAAGTGGCGTGGTCTCCTTTAGGCAGTCGGGCTGACCAGCCAGGCACGTCACGGGCTGGGAGCAAGATCCGCCTCGCTCCTCGTGTCGGCCAATCAGGCGCGCAACATGACGCGACAGCATCCGCGTTGGATCCGGTGCATCTGGATCGGCTGCTCCTGCGCCTGCATCGAGCATGGATGGATCTTCTGTGGCGGAGGACTCTGCAGTTATTTCTGCACCCACACAGAGAACAAGGTCACAACATGGTATCTCGACACCAAAAATACATACGGATGGTACGGTTAGGTATGATAAGGTACGGTTTGTTGGTCTTGCTGCTACAGTAGAACCATACAACTTGGTAGAAGCTTCAGAACATAACGATTGGAAAAATGCAATGGATGAGGAATATAATGCTCTTATGAAAAGCAGAACATGGCATTTAGTTCCTCCAGCAAAAGTTAGAAATATAATTGATTGTAAATGGGTTTATAGAATCAAAAGAAGAGCAGATGGAGAAATAGATAGATACAAAGCTAGACTAGTTGCAAAGGGTTTTAAGCAAAGGTATGTCATAGACTATGAGGATACCTTTAGCCCAGTTGTGAAAGCAGCTACTGTCAGACTTGTTCTCTCTATTGCAGTATCAAACAATTGGAGTCTTCATCAATTCGATTTGCAGAATGCGTTCCTTCATGGCGTTCTAGAGGAGGAAGCATATATGAAGCAACCACCTGGGTATGAGGTAAAAGATAAGCATCATTATGTGTGCATGCTTGATAAATCTTTATATGGTTTAAAACAAGCACCCAAAGCATGGTACTCTAGGCTGAGTGAGAAACTCCAAAGTCTTGGTTTTCAGCCATCCAAAGCTGACACATCACTGTCCTTTTACAGAAAAGGAAAAATCACCATTTTGATGTTAGTATATGTTGATGATATATTGTTGCAAGTTCATCACAGGATGCAACTAAGGCATTGCTTGAAGATCTAAGGAGAGACTTTGCTCTTAAAGATCTTGATGATTTGCATTATTTCTTGGGGATAGAAGTAAAGAAGGTTAAAGATGGCATAGTCTTGAGTCAAGAAAAGTATGTGTCAGATGTGTTAAAACGAGCAGGTATGATGAATTGCAAGATTTCAAATATGCCTCTCTCAACTTCTGAAAAACTAGCTAAGGAAGAAGGTGAGCCTTTAAGTGCTGAAGAATCTACAAACTATAGAAGTGTGGTAGGTGCCTTGCAATATCTAACACTTACAAGACCTGATATATCTTTTCCTATCAATAAAGTATGTCAGTTCTTGCATACCCCTACTCTTGCACACTGGACAACAGTAAAAAGGATCTTGAGATATCTGAGAGGTACTATGAGTATAGGTTTGAAAGTCACAAGGTCAACATCAACTTTGGTGAGTGCATTCTCTGATGCTGATTCGGCAGGTTGTCCTGATGATAGAAGATCAACAGGGGGCTTTGCTGTTTTCTTTGGACCAAATCTCATATCATGTAGTGCACGGAAACAAGCTACTGTGTCAAGATCAAGCAAAGAAGCTGAGTATAAGGCCTTGGCCAATGCTACGGCAGAATTAATATGGATTCAAACCTTCCTGAATGAGGTTCTTGTAAATCACTCTCCTGCTGCACGTTTGTTGTGTGACAATATTGGTGCCACTTATCTTTCAGCAAATTAAGTGTTCCATGCAAGAACAAAGCACATTGAGGTGGATTATCATTTTGTGCGTGAAAAGGGTAGCTAAGAAGCTACTTGATATTCGGTTCATTCCCACAAATGATCAAGTTGCGGACGGGTTCACTAAAGCCCTATCTTGGCAAAAATTAGAAGAATTCAAGAACAATCTCAACTTGGTGAAGTTATGATTGAGGGGGAGTGTTAGACTACTTGTATACATATATATAGTGTATTATAAACCATATATACATTGTAGGACTAGAGGAGGTGTATTTGCTTCATTGTAATCCGGTTGGTAGGTTGTTGGAGGATCTCTATCTTGTATAGCTAACTTGGAGATCAATCCACAACCTAACCAACTAACCAACTAGATCCTTGTAAACCCTAGCCGCATGGTGGCCTATATAAACATGTAACGCGTCCCTGCTAGGCATACGCTTAACGCCATCTTTCAAACATGACGTGTAGTGGTTTATCCCAGTCGGACTCTGATTAGGCACCTATAGTAGTAGTAGGATTAGAACTCCTAACCGAGTAGGTTAGATCGCTAGTCCTAGATGCTATATGTACTCACGTATAACCCCTGTAATCTGCATCGCCAGAAAAGAGCAATACAAAGAAGTATTCAACATGACCGTGGCCATCAAACCGATTTGCTTCCTGTCGTCAAGTTACTCCAGAGTTCCTTCGACGCCTTCGATGTAAATTGATCCGAGCGATTAGAGCACTAGCAAGCCAGCATCACACACGGGAGGTTGGTTACGACGGTGCACGTACTAGCTAGCTATTGTTCATCAATCAAGCTACTAGGCTGTGTGCTTCCTAGCTTTGCACACCGGTGCTGCTCCGGTTACTGGTGAATTGATCTACTGATCAAAAAACAACAATTGATATCTAGAGCCTCGATGATCTATGATGACACACAGCGACAAGGAGTCAGTCAAGTCCGGCGATGGCGGTTCCAAGGCGAACAAGAATATCCATAAGGTGAAGAAGGGCGGCAAGTCAGCGACTAGTGATGGCGCAACGGGCGGCTCCAACATACTAACGCATCGCGACATCCGTCTCACCATCTGCTTAGTGGACATGGCTCTGAGCGCACCGAAATGAAGATGCACCATCCTGGCATGCAAACGCCAGGTTTGGTCCTCCCCTTGGGTCAAGAGGCATGCCGGAGTGTCAATTGAGAGGAGACTGGTGTACAACCTGCTTTCAGAGTGTTTGATGCGTGCTAGGATGTGCCGCCCTGGGTCTTGAATTTGCATTATCCCATCTTCAATGCTGATGACGTACCCCAGCCTCATCCAACTGCCTGACAGAGAGGATGTTGCTTCCGAGACTGGGAATTAAAAGGAAAAAGGTATATTTTTCATCCCTTAACTTATTTGAAAGTATAGAAATGATCCCTCAACTTCAAAACCGGCAAATCTTAGTCCCTCAATTGTTAAAACCGGATGTTTTCATCCCTTGAATTGATTTGGGTGGTTTTTTGCTGACATGGCATGGTTTAGACCATTGACCTTGCCACATCATTGTCCATCTCATCTCCCTCTTCTATCTCACGCCATCCCAACGCTTGACCCGACAGCTGGCAAATGGCAATGGACCGAGTGCCCATGCGCTCCGCGCCGCCGCACGCAGGGACCGGCTGGACTTGCTGGACGCGGCATCCGGAGCGTGTTGAATTGCGTAACTCTGTTTGTATTAATCACATCAGTGAAGTTACGGTATATACGAGTACAACGAATGAATCAGCTCATCTACGTATCTAACAAAAAGCCTATCCAGGAACGGGACTAATTAATGCTTTGATCCGGCCAGAACCAAACCCTGTTTTCTACTAGTGAGAGGGTAGGCGATAAGTTCAACAATCTCTACTCCTAATGGACGACTTGGTGAATAGTCTCCGCGGTTTATTTTCGCTGGTTTTTTTCGTCATCCTCCCACCTCCGTTTTTTTCGTCATTCCCCCACCTCCGTTAACTCGCAACCCTCCCGCAAAAAAACCCGTTCAAAAAAAACCCCTACGATCGATGCCTCCTGCCCACAGCAGATCGTTCTCCGCCGCCACCCTGCAGTCCCGCACGACCTTGCCTCCTCGATCCCACCTCGACATCCATCTCGCCACCACCTCTTGCTCCGCCCCGCCGTGCGCCGCCCGCCGCCACCGTGCCTGTGCCGCCTTCCCCCGTATCGACTCCGCTGGCCGAATCCCGCCGCCGCCGCGCCTGCGCCGCCGTCCCCAGTATCCACTCCGCTGTCCGAATCACGCCGCCGCGCCCGTCTCGCATCGACCGGGACTGCGTGCCTCCCCAAACGGCGGCCATGATGAAGGGCGCCGCTCAGCTATGGAGGCGGCGGAAGATGTAGGCGACGCCGGCGGCAACCGCTCCACCGGCCACCGCCTGGAAGCTGGTGTCGTCGTCGAGCTGGGCAGAGTGGCGCTTCGCCTGCGACGCCGTCTTCCCCGACCCTGGCGCCGCTCTTCGCAGGGTAGGTATCCT
>NC_057814.1:638398136-638404357 GCF_018294505.1 Triticum aestivum
AAAAAAAAGGTATCAGGTGAACGGTGAGAAATCTCTGACTGTTTCATTGGTGCAGACCGCGGAGTGGCGGAGCAGGGGCTGCCTCCCGATCCCCGTGGAGGTCACCGCCTTTTATCAGTGTTAGAAATTTATGGTTTTTGGTCTACCCCATATTTAACTGCGCTCACAATTCACATCTCTGAGGCTAGGGGGTAGGGACCTTCTTATACTGTTTTTCCTGACCGACGGACTGACTCGCCGCGGGGCTAGCCCCTCCTCCGTGCCGGATCGCGCATGGGCTTGGAGGCCCCTCGGGGCTGCCGCCAGTGCGGGAGTCCTGTGTGGCAGTGCGGGCTGGGGACCGAGCGGCGGGGTCGTGTGCGTTCCTGGCGAGGGCTTGCTGGGGCTGGCCGGGATCTGAGGTTGGTTGATATGTTCATGTAAAGAGTGACACTCCCTCCTTTTCCTTTTTATCCTCATCCCAGTTCACGTGCAGGGACTAGATTGCTGGCTAGATCTTCCTAACTCAACCACTTGATATTAAACTCTGTACGTGTATAGCTAGATTGATTGCTAGATCTTGCTTTATAACTTATTCATTGCCTGCCATACAAAGGTTCCGGTTTTGAATTTTGTTTCAGATTTTAATTTTTGTTCTAGCTCTTTTTTGTACAGACAATGTGTATGCCGTTTAAACGATGATTATGACATTGCGAGGCCTGGTATAGATTGTATTTATTATTTATTTATTTCCAGTTTTGGTTAAGAGTTGTTACTTGATACACCTACGTGCTTTTGAATTGCAGGTCCATCATGATGCAGTTCTACCTCTCTACGTGCTTTTATAATCATGTGTTTGTTTTAATTTGATTTTCTCATATATACATTGTAGGTGTTCCTATTTATGTTTCTTGCTGTCACAAAAACGCTATCTTTGTTGTGGCCAAATAATAAGGAGAGACAAACATTGCCGCTACATTATGTGCTTATTCCATCATATGTAAATATTAAATTAATACGCGATCATCCCTCACAGTAAGTGACACCTTTTATTTCGTATATCAGATGTATAATGCACAATCATCTCTCGCTGTACGTGAGGACCATCAAAAGGTTTGCTAAAGTTTAAAAAGTGCCCAATTGATAGGTCACGTCAGGACTGGGCGTGCATCTCTAGAACAGAAGGAGTGGAGTAGAAGGCATCAGGTATGTGGTTACGGCTTGCTGTGTTCGCCGGGCTCTCTCGAACAAGAATAAGATGTGTGCTACCATGAATTCCACATCTTGCCGCTTGTTGTTTAATGGTATTCACTTTGAGTAGTGATGCTGCGGCTATGTGGATTTGTCGGTGAATTGCCAGCTTTGATGTGTTCGGGTTGGTGATGAAGTGAGGTGGTTTGTCGGTGCAGGTGTGAAGCATCTATTTGAGTATAGGAGTACCGATGACATATGTGCTGAGGTGCTGAGGCTTAAGGGTGCACACAAGTCAACCAGCATCTGGCCCCATGACCTCAACAGTGACGGAGGCAAGTACAGCCAACATTCACTTTCCTCTGAATTGGGACATATGCTTTCAACAATGAGGCTGGCCTGTGTGTGTGGTAGAAGTCCACGATGCTCAATCTCTCTTTGCTTCTTTGTCTAAATCCTCTACATGCGTGGTAGAAGTCGTTCGAGCATGCACAAATCAATACCAAAATTTACCTGTTTCTTTGTATATGTGTGTACAACTTTCTCTTTGAGGAGCGAGTAGGTGGAGCACAAGGGCGATTTGATACGCCAAATTCCCACTAAATTGCATAGTTAATGATTCAAATCTTAGCATCTCATAATGGATGTCCAATTACTTAAAACTAATTTTATTTGTATATGGAGTATGGCGATCTGTTGTAATGTACATATCGTTTTTCGTATATCATGACCTCTTTGTAATGTTTGCTTCGAGCACTTGTTTCTGCTATCCCTTGAAATGAACTTTCGGAAAACTAATTCGGCTTATTTTGAAATAGATATATTAATTGTTGGGATCATATCCATGTACCATCATCCAAAACCCATGTATTCATGAGGTGTGGCGTTAATTTCGACTAATCTGCCCCATGGACGGAATCTCAAGACCATGATTGGCAGACCAACCCACATACAATTCCTTGAGACTAACATCTACCCAAAGTTCATCTTCTGGTATGTCTCTGAACTTCTCTCATGACAATACTCTTAGTTGGTACGACATCAAGTTCCAAACCAATCCAAACTTGGCAGCACTACTTACCAATAAATTAAGATAACTTTTGCAAAAAGGTTTTGTCGTAATTTGTCATATCAAGATGAGTAGCACTATGTTGTTTCCTAGCAGTAAGCTTTTGCCAGCTTCTTAGATTTGATCTGTATGAATACTTGATTAGTTCATTTTCATTTATAGCATTGTAGATGTTCGCTTCTGCTACTCGATTTCCATAATGGAACATCCAGTTTAGGTGGGCCAAACAGCCGGTAAGCTTAAGAATTGGTGGTAAGCTCTTGCAAGAACTTGCAAGCTTCTTGTGTTAAATTTCATTTATGTGCCTGTATTTGTTCTTGAATCCTTGTTCTTTTTGTGTACTTTATACGGAGGTTGCAGTAACTCACAGCACTACAGTTTTCTTTCCCTGTACTTTGTAACATATAGCTGTACAAAGTTACTGTTATTTGCATTTTGATTAAAATGAGAACATAATTCTTATGATCTACAATGTCCATATAGTGTATCTCTTCTAGATGGAAAGGTGTGCAGAAGGGATTTGTACCAATTGACCGGGTAGCAATTGAACAGGAAGAGGCGTAGTAAGGTAATCTATAGCTAACTACAGCTGGAATGCAAAATTTTATGCTGTAGATTAATATAAGTTGTTTTGTGTTACTAGGATAAAATAGTAGAAGAGCACTAGAGGATGCTTGAATGAATTGTAAAGCGGGATGAGAAGTGTCGCAAAAGAATCAATTCTGCTGGTATCGATTACGAGTGTCCAGCCCCTGTAAGTAACACTTGATGTTGTTCATTGATTTAATAAATTGATCTTACTTCATCAGATTTGAATTAGCTCAGCAATTTGCCACATAATTGTAATTGTATTAAGAAAATTTCAACTTTTTGTTGACCTGGAGCAAAAGGCATGCAATTGTAGTGCCCTAGAGCCAAATTTGCATGTGTTAATTTGTAGGTCCTTGATTTTTATAGTACTGGTTGTTTATTCTTATCTACATCTGCTTACTGAAATAATTTATGTATTGGCACCAAGGTTCGTCCCAGGCTTTGCTTAACCATATTTTGAGTTGTGCTTCAATTGTTTTTCGTTTCATGCCGTATGTGGCAGTTACTCTCTGGAGATAAGATGTACCGAATAAACAGTCCATAATTGATCACTACATTAGCTCCATGTAATCTCATGTAAAAATGCAGCTCCATTACCCGCTTGAAAGAGAGGAGAAGGGTTGCCTCCCGTCCGTCTCATCCCATCCCCTTGTGTCAGCCATGAAAGAGAGGAGGGAGAGCAGAAATGAGCGTGGTGGCAATGCGCCGATGCTGGCCGGTTGAGGCATGGTCGACGTGTCAGTCAAGGGGTCCCTGCATTTGTGATCTATGATGGTCGGCTCGCTGTGGCGGTCGGCCATGGAATAGTTGTGAGGGAGAGCACCCCTTTAGCGCCTCTCCGCATAGTTCTTCCTTCCCCTACCGCCGGTCAACAGTTCGATATCCTTGTCCAAGGCCGGCGTGTACAGTTTCAGCCTCGTTCCCATGGATGGCAAAGTCTGTCTTGTCATGATGCGCAGGTACACACATAGGCATACCAAAATCGTTATTGATTTATTCATACAGTTTCATGTCCAGATTGACATTTATTTGGGGAAGTGCTGTTGATTTATTTTATTCAGCGCCACGAGTGTTCAGTGTTGATTTTGTGGGCAGGCGTTTTAGTGAGCTAGCAAGGGGGCGTAGTGGATCTGTCATCATTTTGTTTAAAATGGTTGAAAGATGTTCAACGTTGGCTCTATACTCAAGTCTGATATGTCTTGTATTTATTCTATAGTTAAGTACAGTTGTTTCAGATTCTTTTACATGTGCTTCATGATTTTACCCTGTGTGCAGAAATCTTCTAAGTTGCCGCTGAAGGGAGAAGACATGGGGTCAAAAAATGTTAAGATTGACTTGATGTGTGGTAAGGAAAAGCCAGTCGAAAAGTTTTTTATGCTTGAGCATTCACTACCCAGTTATTCTTTTAGGTACGCATAATCTTCCAAGTTATAATCAATTCCTTTTATTTGGGCACGCATAATGACCATTCCTCGGCATCAAGTTCTTCTGGTTAGTAATTAATACTCCCTTCCCATATGGATTTTCATGATGGTTGTTCATTTTTTGGGATAGCTTACCAGGCTTATGCCTTGAAAACTGAGCTACCTCCATGATTATGCTTCTGGTCTCAGTAGAATTGTTGTTTCGCCAAAATTCAGATACAAAGAGGAGTTCCTGATACTAGATGAACATACCAGCCTACTTGCCTACAACCAAGGTAGAATTATCAGCGGAGACACCACAGTCAGAGTTGGTGACTGAAGAAAGCCTGCAGATAGCTACCATCAATGTCTTTTTTTTAGCCATGATCTTGCACGTGACCGTTGTTTTCAAAGCCTTATCTGCAGTTCAGAATATAAGGCGAGAAGACGCAGGTGCATGATACATTGGATACTACAAAGTAAACACGTTTCTACAAACGACATGGCAGAATATCTATACCATAGTTGAAGCAAAGCACCGTATATCCATGACAATAAATAGTATACGGTTTCCGGAGTCAAGGAAGAAAATGAGACAATAACATTTGATGAATATTCAAGTTCTTGGTAGAAAGTAGGAGTGCTTATGAGGGGTGCTGCTATAAGGGGATGGCGGTAATCAGAAGAAATTTACAATTTGGTGAAATAACTACCTCATAGAAGAGTTAATTGGTTTCGATGTAGGAAAAATCTGCAGGCTGGTTAAGCTTTGATGTATAAATAGTAGCACTTCGCTTTGTGTAAAAAAAAGTTCTTGCTAAGGTTATTCAATGGGCTAAGTTTTCTAAACAGTGTTGTCTTGATATTACAGTACTAAAATCTCGAGAATCCTTGATGGACCAAGGCAAGTAGTGTTTGTAATGACTTGGTTTATGATAGTCATTGCCATCAAATATTTTAAACTTGCTCATATCATGACATCCACAATAACTGAACTATCCTGCTTACAATGCTTCACACAAATAGATAAAAAAATTATAAGTTTTCTTATCAGAAACAGAAAAATTACACCACCATATGTGTGGAGTGTGTTGTAGTGCTCCACAAAAATATTTTTCCATGACTCCTGAAAACTTTTAAGGATAGAGCAAATTGCCCACAACAATTTCCATGAAATTCCTTCTATTGTGGTGGCAAGTATAATACTTAATCCTGAAAAATATTATTTTGTGTATAATCGAACACTTAAATAACTGATTGAGGGAATTTGAGAGGATGGAGAAGATGGGGGCACAATAGGGAAATGGATGGAGCGAAAGAAAGAAGAGAGTGGAGATGAGAGACAGGGTGAGAAAGAGGGTCTTTACATTAAAAAAAGGTCGACAATGATGGGTAAGCATGATTAGTATGAGGGTAAAGTATATATCATATAACCATTGTCATATACAAGGAGCCCGTAGCAACGCACGGGCATTATACTAGTATGTGCTAATGTACGTGTAAAAGTTAACACTATGCCGAGTAAAAAGAGAAATTACCAACGGGGACACCGGTGAAGATCTGTCCTAGGACAAGTAGACGAAAATAAGGTATGCATGTTTTACTATTTTGCCGCATCTAACAAAAAATGCAGTCATCCATCCCACCACACATACCCAATCAACACGTTTGTACAAATTTTCTCAACCATTTTGGTTTCATAATTTCTGAACATTGAAGTAGAGCTCATGTTTGTACTTTGCTATTTTCTGTTTCATTTGTCCTCCTCGTGGAGCAGAGGCGGCCGGGAAAGTGGCACGGTCGGCTGGGCAGGGGCGATGTCAGCCGGCAGGAAGAGCACGTCGCTAGGGGGAGGCATAGTCCGGCTGGGGCGACATCGGAGTCTATACGAGTCAGGTGCAGTGGCCGGCGGTGACCAAGCAATGACCGGCAACTACGACGATGTGGGGAGTGGAGAATAGAGGCGAGAGTATGTGAGAAAGGAGACT
>NC_057814.1:638404831-638410585 GCF_018294505.1 Triticum aestivum
TGATACAGTGATGTGCTTGGTGCCTACGCACAACTAGTTTAATTGACAACGGTGCCTGTATGTAAGTACATGCCGCTATATAATTCACATGCTTGAAGCGCCCTGTATATGGCACACGTGGCTGGTATATTGCTTGGTCACATACTCTCGCCTCTATTCTTCACTCCCCACATCGTCGTAGTTGCCGGTCATTGTTTGGTCGCTGCCGGCCACTGCACTTGACTCGTATAGACTCCGATGTCGCCCCAGCCGGACTACGCCTCCCCCTAGCGACGCGCTCTTCCTGCCGGGTGACATCGCCCCTGCCTGCCGACCGCGCCACTTTCCCGGCCGCCTCCTCTGCTCCACGAGAAGGAGGACAAATGAAACAGAAAATAGCAAACTGTTCAGAAATTATGAAACCAAAATGGTTGAGAAAATTTGTACATACCTGTTGACAGGGTATGTGTGGTGGGATGGATGACTGCATTTTTTGTTAGATGCGGCAAAATAGTAAAACATGCATACCTTATTTTCACAAAGAAAAAAACCTACCTGCATACCGTGGTAAGAGCATCTCGCTGTTTGTGGTTGATGATGATCGATGACAATGACGTTGTGCCGGGGGGGTGGGTGGAGGGGTCGAGAGTTGGTAGAGTGATGTGCGGGTGGGAAGCTAAGTTAATAAGGCCGTGTAAATGTGACAATTTGTATGCCAATATACCAGCCACGTGTGCCATCACTAGTAGAAAAAGGGGCTTTTACCCCGGTTCATAAGGGCCTTTAGTCCCGGTTTTGGAACCGGGACTAAAGGGTCGTTACTAATGCCCTAGCCCTTTAGTCCCGGTTCTTACACGAACCGGGACTAAAGGCCGTCTACGTGGCCGGTGCGGGGAGCCCAGGCAGGAGGGCCTTTGGTCCTGGTTGGTGCCACCAACCGGGACCAATAGGCATCCACGCGTCAGCACCTGGCAGGAGCTGAGGTTTTTGTTTTTTTTTGAAAGGGGTTTTGGGGGGTTAATTTAGGTGTTTCATATATTGTGTTAGCTAGCTAATTAATAGAGAGAAGTGTCCTCTCTTATCTCCGTGCTTTGTCGACGCTACGTACTATATACGTATGGAGAGGAGTAGACACGCTAGCTAGTAATCAAATGAAGGAAACAGAAGATCGTCATGAACATATATATATGCATACAGAGAGAAGTGATATCGACCACCTCTCCTTCTCCGAGATATTGGTCGAACAACAAGTTCTCGTATATCTATCCGACACTACCGGCTACATATATACAATAATTATCTCTTACAATACAATCTCCTAATTATATTATAGGAACACAGGGTCCACATAGTATTCTCCGTTTTCAGCGATCACGTGGTCAAGGAAGAATGCCGCCAATTCCTCTTGAATTCCTCGCATACGAGCTGGTGCTAGGAGTTCATCCCGCTTCCGAAAAATCTAATTTGAAGAAGGGGGTCAATACATATATATATGAATAAATGAAACTCAACACAAATGATGGTAATAAAGTAAAATTGTGAATATTATTGCTTACGCACTTCATATTGTTCTTCAGTGTAGCCCCGCTCACAGGTATGGTAGCGGATGGACTCGCAAATGTAGTATCCACAGTAATTATTCCCGGGTTGCTGCCACAACCACTTTACAAGAAATAGAGGTCAATCAAACTGATAAGCAAGCATGCTAAATGGTATTGATCAAACTAGCGCTTGAATCACTAGGAGATGCGCGGAACATGCTACTATAGTACTTACTTTTGGGTGTCTAAATTGCAGCTGGTTCGACAGTCCCGGGGCTTTTGAGGTGAATTTTCTCCAAACCCTGCCAGACAAAGAAAACAATTACATGATATCAGGAAATGAACAAAGTTGCTGATATGATGGATAATGATCGATTTAACTTACTTCTGGAGCATTTGAGTCATGTTCGCATAGTCCTGGGGATCTTTTCGTCTTGAGTCTAAGACGGTTACTACTCCCGGCTCAAGCTTAATCTCTAGGAGAATATAGTGGAAGCTGCGCATGCATGCATAAGTCATCAATTACATTACCATAACCTGGACTAATAAAGGGAAACCGAATATGCAGAAGACAGTAACACTCACTTGAAGTTGTAAGGAAAGAGTATTATATCTTTGTTTTGATTTAATACCAACGATTGTAGGAAGTTGGCCTCGGCTTCTTTGGGATCATGTTTGACCGTCCATTCATCTATGAGATTTGTGTTAATGAACCCAATACCACCGATTTGTCTTTTCTTCAATTCGGCGATCTTCAATATGCATAATATAGTGAGGATAAGTATAAATACATGCAATGAAAAAGCTGACCTATATAGAGAGACTTAATGACAGAAGTAGTACTACTTACAGACAGTAGCAAGTGATCGTTGTTTTATCGAGGGACATTAGATTGTAAAACTGGAAGAAATCCTCAAATGGAACATTCAGCAGTTCAATTCCAACGAGGTCATGCTCCGGTTTAACTCTCAGCGTTAAAGTACTCATCCCATCAGACTCTCTGCAGGTTTTCATGTACCAATCATGTAGTCTTCGCATCATCGTGCTTAGAGATTTGACATCTTTGACGAGAGGCTTCCCGTAATGGTATTTATGTTCGTCCACCTCCATGATTTCATAATGTACATCGTCGGGCAGGTAATCTCCAAGATCGGTATAACCGGGCACCATACCCGGATCATTAGCGACGATGTCTTTTGACACCTTGAGCGGGGGGCACGATTGGTTCTCTTGTTCGCCGAGCTGGGCAATTTTTTCCCCAGCTCGTCGTTCTTTCATCCTTTTATCACTGACAGTACTTCCCGACCGCTCCGCTTTGGCATATGCCTTTGCAAGAACGCGCTCATAGTTGCCTTTTGGCGGAGACTTTGGTGGTTTTGTCAGGGCAGCCAGAGTGCGCTTTGCTTTCAGCGGATCTACCTTCTCCTCCGGAGGTGGATGTTTCTTTGCTTTGACCCCTTCAAAGAAGTTATTCACTTCGGCTCGCACGATCTTCGCGTTCTCCTCCTCGGTCCTCTCATATGGTAACTTCTCTGGAGTCTTCAGAGAAGGACCGAATCTGTATTGCCTCCCGCCTCTGGCAGCGGTACTGCTAGACGCCGGCAGAGCAGACGGAGCGGCTGCGACTGTCTTCTTTCCTTGCTTACGAGGCGGAGGAGAAGGACTACGACGCGCCGGAGCAGCTGTAGCGGCGGCGGGTCTCTTCCGCCCTTGCTGACGAGGCGGAGAAGGAGGAGGCTGGCTGCTCTGGCGCGCCGGCGCTGGCGGAGAAGGAGGCGGAGTGCCGCCACGCGCCGGAGAAGGAGGCTGAGTGCCCTGATCACTCGCCGGAGGAGGAGGCGGAGTGCCGCCACGCGCCGGAGAAGGAGGCTGAGTGCCCTGATCACTCGCCGGAGGAGGAGGCGGAGGAGGAGGCAGAGTGCCCTTACTCGCCGGAGCCGTCCAGTTCGGAAGCTTGATGAGCTCCTTCCGCCATAGGCATGGAGTCTTCAGAGCTAAACCCAGCCGAGTCTCCCCTTCACCGGTAGGGTGGTCAAGCTGGAGGTCCTCAAATCCCTCCGTTATTTCATCCACCATCACCCTAGCATATCCTTCAGGAATCGGCCGGCAGTGGTAGGTTGCGCCGGGTTCAGTAGGTAAAACAGAGCCAACAGCCGCCTTGACTTTCAAGTTCTGCCATTCCGCCATAAGGTGGCAATGTTGAGACTCCGTGATAGCATCCACGGGGTAGCTAGGAGTAGCCGCATGCTCCAGCTGATGCAGCTCGGTGGAAGCCACGCTGCTTCTACGCTGAGATGGCGGTGTAGCTTCGGGGGCAGTTTCGGCATCTCTATTGCTGTCTCGTTCCTCTAGCACTTGAACCCTTTCGTGCAGACGCTGAATTTGGATCTGCTCCACTTTTTTCCTCCTCTCCTGGGTTTTGTAACCGCCCGCGTCCGGAAAACCAGCCTTCCACGGAACGGAGCCTGGCGTGCCTCGTGTCCGTCCAGGGTGCTCAGGATTCCCGAGGGCCATTGTGAGCTCGTCGTTCTCTCTGTCTGGAACGAACGTCCCTTGCTGCGCTGCATCGATATAGTGCTGAATCTTCTTGACGGGTATTGCAAGTTGCTCGTCCGTCCAACGATACCTCCCTGATACAGGGTCCAAGGTTCCGCCAGCCCCGAAGAACCAAGTCCGGCAATGGTCTGGCCAGTTCATTGTCTGTGGTTCGATCCCTTTATCAAGCAGATCCCTCTCAGACTTGGCCCACATAGGCCGGGCTTTGAGGTAGCCACCTGACCCCGTGCGATGGTGAAGCTTCTTCTTCGCAGCATTCATCTTGTTTGTCGCTGACATCTTCTTACTCTTTTTCGATGTCTTGTGGGCCACAAATGCGGGCCAGTGATCTCTGATCTTCTCATACCGGCCGACGAATTCAGGTGTCTCTTCTTTGTCGACAAACGTTTTCAGCTCATTCTTCCACCTCCTGAATAGGTCTGCCATCTGCTTAAGAGCATGAGACTTGATTAATTGCTCTTTAACTGGCTTCTCCGGATCCTCCTCTGGCGGTAGGGTGAAATTTGCCTTCAGCTCAGTCCAAAGATCATCTTTCTGCATATCATTGACATAAGACACCTCAGGGTCTTCCTTCTTAGGCTTATACCATTGGTGGATGCTGATCGGAATCTTGTCCCTAACTAGAACCCCGCACTGAGCAGCAAATGCATCCTTTGTCCGGATGGGTTCAATCGGTTGGCCGTCGCGCGCGATTGCTATGATCTCAAACCTTTCATCCGAGCGCAACTTTCTCTTCGGGCCTCGTCTCTTTACCGCAGTTGTGCTCGATCCGGAGGGCTAGAAAAAAGAAGAAAGACGAGTGTTAATTAATATGTGTACATACCAAAACAATGAATGCATCAATTAGCTAGTCAGCACAGGCTTAACTAATATATTTACCTGGCCGGACTCTGTTCGGTCACCGGACCCGTCACCACGGGCTCCTTCTTGCACCAGCATTGGGTCACCGGAGCCATCATAATCATGTCTTTCCTCCTCCACTCTTCGATCACCGCAGCCTGCTTCTTCACCCTGTTCTTCTAGACCATCATTGTCATTAAGATACGACAAGATATCACCTCCGGCTAAGATTATGTCCCCCAACACATCTTCTGCTTGCTCATCTCGTCCGTGCTCCATTGTTTCTGCAAATATTACAGCATGGCAATTATTACACAAACATGACAGTAGGTGGATATATTAGTGCAAACGTAGACCTAGCTTATTCCGGGTTTGGGGTGGCCTAGGCAACGCTTCAAGGGTAGGGGCGTGGCGGGAGGGGGTAGGAGACCGACATCATTTTTTTCTAGGGTTTGGGTGTCCTCGAGAGTTTTGGTCGAGCGAGAGGGCCGGGGGGTGCTTCCGTGGTATAAGTTATCACGGTCGAGAGGGGGTATACATATCGACCGTCCATCATGTCGAAGTTATCTGGGAGGGAGTTCTATATATCGACAACGACGACATACATACACGGGAAAATAATGTTATCGGGGAGGGGGTATATATCGACCCCCCCCCCACGTGTTGAAGTTATCGGGAGGGGGTTTCATATCGACAACGACGACATACATACAAGGGAAAATAATGTTATCGAGGAGGGGGTATATCGACCCCCCCTCGTGTTGAAGTTATCGGGAGGGGGTAATATCGACAACGACAACATACATACACGGGAAAATAATGTTATCAGGGAGGGGGT
>NC_057814.1:638410765-638411277 GCF_018294505.1 Triticum aestivum
GAGGGGGTATATCGACCCCCCTCGTGTTGAAGTTATCCCCCCTCATGTTGAAGTTATCGGGAGTGGTATATATCGACGACGACAGACCCGATAAAACATAAGAAAATGAAGAAGAAATAAAAAGAGGAGAGAAAAAGAAAGGAATGGAGGAGAGGATTGAAGAAAAAAAAAGAAGAAAAAAAAGAAGAAAAAAAAGAGGAGAAGAAGAAAGGAATAGAGGAGAAGAAGAAAACATAGAAAATATTCTATTTTTTCTTCTTCTCCTCTATTCCTTTCTTCTTCTCCTCTTTTTTTTCTTCTTTTTTCCTCTTCTTATTTTCTTCTTTCCTATCCTTCTTTTTCTTCTTCTTCCCTTCCTAGCTAGATATATAAAACTTTTCTAAAATTGTAACTTTTGCATATATAAAACTTTTCCATGTGGATCATCATTTCTCATATATATCGAATATATATCCATTGTCATATATAAAAACTTTCTATATATGAACAAAAAACTTTCTATGAACAAAAAA
>NC_057814.1:638412273-638433120 GCF_018294505.1 Triticum aestivum
CGTCGCAGCCAAAAGTTTAGTCCCACCTCGCTAGTTGAGAGGGGCTCGGAGTGGTTTATAAGCCCCGCTGCAGCTGCCCTCTCGAGCTCCTCTCAAATGCAGGCTTACGGGCCTAATCTCACACTATGCTGTCTGTTGGCCTATTGGGCCTTCTGCGGGCCTGAATCCTGGCCCAGGTTGGGTTTCTAGTCGTATTCAGGCCGTGGTGGCCCAATAGGTGGCAGTTTTTTAAATTTTTTGCATTATTTATTTTCTTTTGTTTGTTGCTTTATTTTTTAATTCTTTTTGCTTTTAGGTCAGCAAAATTATAAACTGTCTGTTAGTGCCATTAGTTTTAGAAAACATATAAACTTTCTATTAGTGCCATTAGTTCTTTATGAAAATTCTTTTTGCTGTATTTAGTTTTTTTATTTTCTTTTTTGCTATATTTATTTTGTTTTATTTCTACTTACAACAAAAAACTTATTTATTTTATTTTATTTTGTTTCTAATTACTTATTTATTTTACTTTATGATAATCCTTTCTGCTATTAAAGTTTCTATCAAAAAAAGTTCTTTATGAAAATTCTTTTTGCTTTTAATGATTAAAAATAAAAAAGAGGCGCAATGCGCGCTGAATTGCTTCAAGCCTTTCGGAATAGTGTAGACTGCACTGCACATAGCTCGATGCAGTCTACCTTATTCCTCAAGGCTTGAAGCTAAGCAACGTGAGCATTGCGCCTCTTCTTCATCGTCTCTGCACTCAGGGCTTATAAACCGCTCCTAGTGCCTCTCAGCTAGCAAGGTGGGACTAAAAAACTGCTTAGCTAGTAAGAAGCTCTAGTACCGGTTCGTGCCACGAACAGGTACTAAAGGTGCTCGTGGGGCCACAGCCTCATTAGTACCGGTTCGTGGCACCAACAGCGACCAAAGGGTGGAATTGGTCCCGGTTCGTGCCACCAACCGGGACCAATGGCCTTGCACAGCGGCGTGGTGGTGAGTTTAGTCCCACCTCGCTAGCTAAGACAGAGCCGCACCTGTTTATAAGGCGCGGTGCGCCTGAGCTGTCGAGCTCCTCTCTAAAGCAGGCTTACGGGCCTAACCTCTCTGCACTCAGGGCTTATAAAGCATTTCAAATGAACTCTGAAAAGGTTGAAAGTTGGCATGGTATCATCATTTCATCCACATAGCATGTGCAAGAAAGTTGAGAGGGTTACGGCAAAAACTAGATGCACTTCTTGTACAAAACGGACAATGGTATCATACTCGTCTATTACAAAGTTGGCATGCTATCATCATAATAGTTGCGGGAGAAAGTCTTCACTTTTTCTTCGCTTGTGTCATTTGCTTATTGCGCCGTAACCATGGATAATCTTCATCGTTTATCAGGATGCTTGGGTCAGCCTTGACTTTGAAGGGAGGAATTTCATGAAACTTTTCATAATCTTCAGACATGTCTGCCTTGCCCTCCACTCCCACAATGTCCCTTTTTCCTGAAAGAACTATGTGCCGCTTTAGCTCATCGTATGATGTATTCGCTTCCTTATCTTTTCTTTTCCTCGGTCTGGTAGACATGTCCTTCACATAGATAACCTATGCCACATCATTGGCTAGGACGAACGGTTCGTCAGTGTACCCATGATTGTTCAGATCCACTGTTGTCATTCGGTACTGTGGGTCTACCTGTACCCCGCCTCCTGACAGATTGACCCATTTGCACTTAAACAAAGGGACCTTAAAATCATGTCCGTAGTCAAGTTCCCATATGTCCATTATGTAACCATAATATGTGTCCTTTCCCCTCTCGGTTGCTGCATCAAAGCGGACACCGCTGTTTTGGTTGGTGCTCTTTTGATCTTGGGCGATCGTGTAAAATGTATTCCCATTTATCTCGTATCCTTTGTAAGTCAATACAGTCGAAGATGGTCCCCTGGACAACGAGTACAACTCATCACAAACAGTGGTGTCACCTCTGGGACGTGTTTCCAACCAACTGCTGAAAGTCCTGATGTGTTCACATGTAATCCAGTCGTCACACTGCTCTGGGTGTTTGGAGCGCAGACTGTTCTTGTGTTCATCGAGATACGGGGTCACCAAGGTAGAGTTCTGTAGAACTGTGTAGTGTGCTTCAGACCAAGAATATCGGTCCCTGCATATTATTGAGTTCCCCCCTCCAAGCGTGCCTTTTCCAGTCAGTCTCCCCTCATACCGCGATTTAGGGAGACCTATCTTCTCAAGGCCAGGAATGAAGTCAACAAAAAACCCAATGACATCCTCTGTTTGATGGCCCATGGAGATGCTTCCTTCTGGCCTAGCGCGGTTACGGACATATTTCTTTAGGACTCCCATGAACCTCTCAAAGGGGAACATATTGTGTAGAAATACGGGCCCCAGAATGACAATCTCGTCGACTAGATGAACTAGGACGTACGTCATGATATTGAAGAAGGATGGTGGGAACACCAGCTCGAAACTGACAAGACATTGCGCCACATCACTCCTTAGCCTTGGTATGATTTCTGGATCGATCACCTTCTGAGAGATTGCATTGAGGAATGCACATAGCTTCACAATGGCTAATCGGACGTTTTCCGGTAGAAGCCCCCTCAATGCAACCGGAAGCAGTTGCGTCATAATCACGTGGCGGTCATGAGACTTTAGGTTCTGGAACTTTTTCTCTGGCATATTTATTATTACCTTTATATTCGACGAGAAGCCAGTCGGGACCTTCATACTGAGCAGGCATTCAAAGAAGATTTCTTTCTCTTCTTTCGTAAGAGCGTAGCTGGCAGGACCTTCATACTGCTTCGGAGGCATGCCGTCTTTTTCGTGCAAACGTTGCAGGTCCTCCCGTGCCTCAGGTGTATCTTTTGTCTTCCCATACACGCCCAAGAAGCCTAGCAGGTTCACGCAAAGGTTCTTCGTCACGTGCATCATGTCGATTAAAGAGCGGACCTCTAGCTCTTTCCAGTACGGTAGGTCCCAAAATATAGATTTCTTCTTCCACATGGGTGCGTGTCCCTCAACGTCATTCGGAACAGCAAGTCCGCCGGGACTCTTTCCAAAGATTACTTGTAAATCATTGACCATAGCAAGTACGTGATCACCGGTACGCATGGCGGGCTTCTTCCGGTGATCTGCCTCGCCTTTGAAATGCTTGCCTTTCTTTCGACATTGATGGTTGGTCGGAAGAAATCGACGATGGCCCAGGTACACATTCTTCCTGCTTTTATCCAGGTATATATACTTTCAGCGTCATCTAAACAGTGCGTGCATGCGTGGTATCCCTTGTTTGTCTGTCCTGAAAGGTTACTGAGAGCGGGCCAATCGTTGATGGTTACAAACAGCAACGCGTGCAGGTTAAATTCCTCCTGTTTGTGCTCATCCCACGTACGTCCACCGTTTCCAGTCCACAGTTGTAAAAGTTCTTCAACTAATGGCCTTAGGTACACATCAATGTCTTTGCCGGGTTGCTTAGGGCCTTGGATGAGAACTGGCATCATAATGAACTTTCGCTTCATGCACATCCAAGGAGGAAGGTTATACATATATAGAGTCACGGGCCAGGTGCTGTGATTGCTACTCTGGTCCCCGAAAGGATTAATGCCATCCGCGCTTAAACCAAACCATACGTTCCTTGGGTCAGCTGCAAACTCAGCCCAGTACTTTCTCTCGATTTTTCTCCACTGCGACCCGTCAGCGGGTGCTCTCAACATCCCGTCTTTCTTACGGTCCTCACTGTGCCATCGCATCAACTTGGCATGCTCTTCGTTTCTGAACAGACGTTTCAACCGTGGTATTATAGGAGCATACCACATCACCTTCGCAGGAACCCTCTTCCTGGGGGGCTCGCCGTCAACATCACCAGCGTCATCTCGTCTGATCTTATACCGCAATACACCGCATACTGGGCATGCGTTCAGATCCTTGTACGCACCGCGGTAGAGGATGCAGTCATTAGGGCATGCATGTATCTTCTGCACCTCCAATCCTAGAGGGCATACGACCTTCTTTGCTGTGTATGTACTGTCGGGCAATTCGTTATCCTTTGGAAGCTTCTTCTTCAATATTTTCAATAGCTTCTCAAATCCTTTGTCAGGCACATCATTCTCTGCCTTCCACTGCAGCAATTCCAGTACGGTACCGAGCTTTGTGTTGCCATCTTCGCAATTGGGGTACAACCCTTTTTTGTGATCCTCTAACATGCGATCGAACTTCAGCTTCTCCTTTTGACTTTCGCATTGCGTCCTTGCATCGACAATGACCCGACGGAGATCATCATCATCGGGCACTGGTTCCTCTTCATCTTCAGCAGCTTCCCCCCCTTGCAGCATCATTGGGCACATCGTGTGGTTCCTCTTGATCTTCAGCAGCTTCCCCCGTTGCAGCATCACCGTATTCAGGGGGCACATAGTTGTCATCATCCTCTTCTTCTTCGCCGTCTTCCATCATAACCCCCATTTCTCCGTGCCTCGTCCAAACATTATAGTGTGGCATGAAACCTTTGTAAAGCAGGTGGGCATGAAGGATTTTCCGGTCAGAGTAAGACTTCGTATTCCCACATGTAGGGCATGGACAACACATAAAACCATTCTGCTTGTTTGCCTCAGCCACTTCGAGAAAATCATGCACGCCCTTAATGTACTCGGAGGTGTGTCTGTCACCGTACATCCATTGCCGGTTCATCTGCGTGCATTATATATAATTAAGTGTGTCAAAAACCATTACAGAACATCATGAAGAGATAATTAAGTGACCAAATTAATAGAAGTTCATCATCACATTAGAACCAAAGTACAGACATAGTTCTCATCTAACAACATATATATAGCCCTCCAGAGCATCTAATTAATTAAACCATACATTGAAACTATGTAAAACATTTCAATGCGAAAACAAATGCCATCATTATCACAACCAAGGTAACAATCGATCCAACGGCATAATGATACCAAGCCTCGGTATGAATGGCATATTTTCTAATCTTTCTAATCTTCAAGCGCATTGCATCCATCTTGATCTTGTGATCATCGACGACATCCGCAACATGCAACTCCAATATCATCTTCTCCTCCTCAATTTTTTTTATTTTTTCCTTCAAGTAATTGTTTTCTTCTTCAAATAAATTTAACCTCTCGACAATAGGGTCGGTTAGAATTTCCGGTTCAACCACCTCCTAGATAAATAAAATCTATGTCACGCTGGTCGGTATATTTGTCATAAACAATAAATGAATCAAATAGTTATAAAAAGATAATATATACCACATCCGAATCATAGATAGGACGAGGGCCGACGGGGGCGGATACCAAAACCATCGCACTATGTAATAAGAAGGAATAAAATAGTAAGCAAATTAGACAAGTATCTATCTAAAGTAAGAATTTTTTTCTTTCAAAAAGAAGATAAGAACAAGAGGCTCACCACGGTGTTGCCGGCGACGAGATCGGCGCGGGCGGTCGACGGCGGTGAAGACGGGAATGGGACGTGACGGGCCGCTAAACCTAGACAAATCTCGAGGAAAATGGAGCTCGGAGGTCGAGTTTCGAGAGGAGAAAGATTAACTAGTGTGGCTCGGGCATTTCATCGAACACCTCATGTGCATAGGAGGTGAGCTAGAGCACCACAAAGCCCTCCCCTCGCCGGCCAGAGAAAAACAGAGCACTGTGGAGTGCTCTGCCGTGGCGATGGGGTATATATAGGCACCTCATTGGTCCTGGTTCGTGGCATGAACCGGTACTAAATCCGGGCCTTCTGTCCCGGTTCATGCCAAGAACCAGGACAAATGGTTGTGGGCCAGGAGCGAGGACCATTAGTCCCGGTTCGTGGCTCGAACCGGGACAAATGGTTCTATACGAACCGGGACCAATGCCCACGAGGCCCCGGCCGGCCCCTGGGCTCACGAACCGGGACGAATGCCCCCATGGGTCCCGGTTCGTGACTGAACCGGGGCTAATATGAAAACTGCCCTGTGACCTTTGCCCCATTTTCTACTAGTGCATATACAGGGCATGTACTTACATACAGGCACCATTGTCAATTAAACTAGTTGTGCGTAGGCACCAAGCACCCGCTGCTAATAAGATACACAGATTTTAGTTGTTTGGGGCCAATTTGTGTGGGTTTTGTTTTCCAATTTGTTGCTATACAAGATTTTATGTGTATACTTTGGTGTTTTACTGAAAATGATTGAAAAACCTAACATTTTTATGTCACAATTCAAACAGATTAATTATTTGTAAACGGTGTTTGAATTTTTTTAAATAACGCGGTCTATATTTTTTTAAAGTTTTCATGGTGTCATTATATGACCACCTAAAGCTATGGTTACAATTGCAAAGTGTTACACAAAGGATTGATAAAGGTTCCAAAAAAATCGATTGGATATTCCCGGGAGATTCGAAATTTCGAAATGGAGAAGTGTATCTTGTTTGAGAGAGAGGTGGTAGTGTTGTCATTTATTTCACTTCCAAAGTTTGTATATATACATGTAATATCCACCATTGTGTAGTTAGATATCCAATTATGGATTTATTTTGGGTTGCTGTAAAATTTCAAGGGAATTTAATATATACAACTAGCAGCGTTTGCCTACGCCGACACACCGCAAGTGATGCTAGTAGCCGCGCGTTCACAAGTATCACATGCTAATGGTAGTGTTTATGAATTTTAGGATTTTAAGGAAAATTACATGTGTTAATTTTTATGGGATAATTCAACCACAACAATTTTTGTAATTTGTTCTGAATTTAAAAAATGTAAACACGGTCTAAAAAATGAAACTTGGCATGGTCATTATATGACAACTCGAAACTGTGTTTATAATTTCAAAGTGTTGCACAAATGTTTTCATATATGTTCCTTAGAAACCAAAGGGATCTCCACGGGATATTTGAAGTTTCGAAGGTCTGAAGCATGATCTGGTTTGGAGAGAGATGGTATAGCGTTGTCGTTTATTTGACTACAAAAGTTTGTATACATGGGCTTTTCTGTTTCAATATTTTTAGTGTGCATATGTCTTTCTTGAAAGAAGTTGCAAAATTCAAACACAACAACTCTCTGTTAATGGATTTTAAATTTTAAATGAGTTATATAGATGCTTGCACTACAGGCGAGCATGGAGAGATATGCGCGCTACCACTATGTGCAACTTTAGCGGCATGCTAGAAAGCGTACACGCTACAAATGAATGGGGCCGGAGGCGTGCCTATTCCTGGTGTTGGGGAATACAGTATTTCAAAAAAAAAATCTACGATCACGCAAGATCTGTCTAGGAGATGCATAGCAACGAGAGAGGAGAGTGTGTCCACGTACCCTCGTAGACCGAAAGCGGAAGCGTTTAGTAACGCTGTTGATGTAGTCGAACATCTTCGCGATTCAACCAATGCAAGCACCGAATGTACGGCCCCTCCGCGTTCAACACATGTTCAGCTCGATGACGTCCTTCGAGCTATTGATCCAGTTGAGGCCGAGGGAGAGTTCCGTCAGCACGACGGCGTGGCGACGGTGATGATGAAGTTACCGGCGCAAGGCTTTGCCTAAGCACTACGACAATATGACCGAGGTGTGTAGCTGTGGAGGGGGGCACCGCACACGGCTAATAGAAGACTTGGTGTGCCTTTGGGGTGCCCCCCTCCCACGTATATAAAGGAGGGGGGAGAAGGAGGCCGGCCCTAGAGGGGGCGCGCCAAGGGGGGGAGTCCTACTTGGGCTCCCGGTCCAAGTAGGATTCGCCCCCCTCCTTCCTTTCTTCGGAGGGAAAAAAGGGGGGATAAGGCCCATGATTTCCCCCGGGGGATTCCGGTAACCTCCCGGTACTCCGAAAAAATGCCCGAATCACTCGGAACCATTCCGATGTCCAAATGCAACCTTCCAATATATGAATCTTTACCTCTCGACAATTTTGAGACTTCTCATCACGCCTGTGATCTCATCCGGGACTCCAAACAATCTTCGGTCATCAAATCACATAACTCATAATACAAATCGTCATCGAACGTGAAACGTGCGGACCCTACGGGTTCGAGAACTATGTAGACATGACCGAGACACATCTCCGGCCGATAACCAATAGTGGAACCTGGATGCTCATATTGGCTCCTACATATTCAACTAAGATCTTTATCAGTCAAACCGCATAACAACATACGTTGTTCCCTTTGTCATCGGTATGTTACTTGCCCGGGATTCGATCATGGGTATCATCATACCTAGTTCAATCTCGTTACTGGCAAGTCTATTTACTCGTTCCGTAGTGCATCATCCTGCAACTAAATCATTCGTCACATCGCTTGCAAGGCTCATAATGATGTGCATTACCGAGAGGGCCCAGAGATACCTCTCTTATAATTGGAGTGACAAATCCTAATCCCGACCTATGCCAACCCAACAAACACCTTCGGAGACACCTGTAGAGCATCTTTATAACCACCCAGTTACGTTGTGACGTTTGATAGCACACAAGGTATTCGTCCGGTATTCGGGAGTTGCAGAATCGCATAGCCTGAGGAACATGTATAAGTCATGAAGAAAGTTGTAGCAATAAAACTAATCGATCACTAATGCTAAGCTAACGGATGGGTCTTGTCCATCACATCATTCTCTAATGATGTGACCCCGTTCATCAAATGACAACACATGTCTATGGTCAGGAAACTTAACCATCTTTGATTACCGAGCTAGTCAAGTAGAGGCATACTAGGGACACTCTGTTTGTCTATGTATTCACATATGTACTAAGTTTCCGGTTAATACAATTGTAGCATGAATAATAAACATTTACCATGATAGGAAATATAAATAACAACTTTATTATTGCCTCTAGGACATATTTCCTTCAGTCTCCCACTTGCACTATAGTCAATAATCTAGCTTACACAGTAATGATTCTAACACCCATGGAGTCTTGGTGCTGATCATGTTTTGCCCGTGGAAGAGGCTTAGTCAACAGGTCTGCAACATTCAGATTCGTGTGTATTTTGCCAATCTCTATGTCTCCCTCCTTGACTTGATCGCGGATGGAATTGAAGCGTCTCTTGATGCGTTTGGTTCTCTTGTGAAATCTGGATTCCTTCGCCAAGGCTATTGCTCCAGTATTGTCACAAAAGATTTTCATTGGACCCGATGCACTAGGTATGACACCTAGATCGGATATGAAATCCTTCATCTAGACTCCTTCATTTGCTGCTTCCGAAGCAGCTATGTACTCCGCTTCACATGTAGATCCCGCCACGACGCTCTGCTTGGAACTGCACCAACTGACAGCTCCACCAATATAAATACGTATCCGGTTTGTGACTTAGAGTCATCCGGATCAGTGTCAAAGCTTGCATCAACGTAACCATTTACGACGAGCTCTTTGTCACCTCCATAAACGAGAAACATATCCTTAGTCCTTTTCAGACATTTCAGGATGTTATTCACCGCTGTCCAGTGATCCACTCCTGGATTACTTTGGTACCTACCTGCTAAACTTATAGAAAGGCACACATCAGGTCTGGTACACAACATTGCATACATGATAGAACCTATGGCTGAAGCATAGGGGATGACTTTCATTTTCTCTCTATCTTCTGGAGTGGTCAGGCATTGAGTCTGACTCAATTTCACACCTTGTAACACAGGCAAGAACCCTTTCTTTGACTGATCCATTTTGAACTTCTTCAAAACTTTATCAAGGTATGTGCTTCGTGAAAGTCCAATTAAGCGTTTTGATCTATCCCTATAGATCTTGATGCCCAATATATAAGCAGCTTCACCGTGGTCTTTCATTGAAAAATTCTTATTCTAGTATCCTTTTATGCTGTCCAGAAATTCAGTATCATTTCCAATCAATAATATGTCATCTACCTATAATATTAGAAATGCTACAGGGCTCCCACTCACTTTCTTGTAAATACAGGCTTCTCCAAAAGTCTGTATAAAACCATATGCCTTGATCACATTATCAAAGCGTATATTCCAACTCCGAGATGCTTGCACCAGTCCATAAATGGATCGCTGGAGCTTGCACACTTTGTTAGCAAATTTAGGATCGACAAAACCTTCTGGTTGCATCATATACAACTCTTTTTTAAGGTATCCATTAAGGAATGCAGTTTTGACATCCATTTGCCAAATTTCACAATCATAAAATACGGCAATTGCTAACATGAATCGGACAGACTTAGGCATCGCTACGGGTGAGAAGGTCTCATCACTACTAGGAAAAGGCCTACTAATGGCGCACCTAATTTGGCCATTAATGGCGCATTAGTGGTGCGCCATTAGTAGCACGCCATTAGTATATTTTACTAATGGCGCACCACTGGTGCGCCATTAGTATCTGGTATACTAATGGCGCACCCCAGATGCGCCATTAGTATATACAACAGTGCGCCATTAGTATGCCTCCCAGGGGGCCATCTATACCCAGGTGCTTTGGCATACTAATGGCGCACAACAAAGGGATGCGCCATTAGTAACTTCGGCATACTAATGGCGCACTGTTTAGTGATGCGCCATTAGTATCCTCTGGCATACTAATGGCGGACTATGATGTGATGCGCCATTAGTATGAATATTAGGTTTTTTTTTATTTTTTTATTTTCTGTTTTTTGCACAGGTTACAAAATGTATAATTGGACAAAATATAGACAGCACACATCAACAACAGATTCATCGAATACAATAGAAGATTAGTCTCTGAATACAATTCATCATTTTAGTCTCCGAATACAATTCATCATATTAGTCTCCGAATCAAAAGACCGAACAAAGATAGAACATTACAAGTCTCGAGACCGCGAGTAGCGAGTTTGTCGAAATTAATACTAATCCTAACAAGTCCTACTAATCATCATCATACAACTTCTACTCGTTATTAATAACAAGTCATACGATCATCATCCTGATAGTCATCGAACCAACCCTACTTAATTGTTCTTAGCACATGATCATCAGTATTAGGCAGGACCTAAAATACCCTATTTAAGGTAAAATAGCATAAAACAATATAGACCCTGACTCTCCATTATGGAGAATGGAGATCATCCTGTCTCCAATTCTTGCGCGGCGCTTCCTTTTGCTTCCAAGAACCTCCTTACGACTGTCCATACATTTTTTCCATTCTCTGATTAGCATGTCTCCACTTCTTCTAGAAATCCGGTATGGACAGTTGAGATTTGTAGGATGACCTGGATATAAGTTCAAAACTTGAAGGCTGCCATTCTGATACATCAAATGAGGCACACAATCCTCTGGGATTCTCTGTTGAAAAACATAGTAATAACTTCATAGTTAGCAATGATGTACTAGTTATAGAAGTATGCAAAAGATGCACGGATGTCGTAATAGTAAGAAATCTTACCAGGGTATCTCCATGGTAGTTACCGTAGTTCAACACGTGCACTAGTGGCACGTATTGACCATAATGTTGAGGAGTTTGATTGTAGATATTGTAATTCTCAAGATCAGTACAAAATCCGACCAGATGATTTTTCTCCTGATAAGTTAACTCAGAGCCATCGGTGTAGTGGGTTTTGTCTACCATTTTCCGCACATTTTTTGAACAATCAAAATAAGCTGTCAATGGAAATAAGTTGTCAACTATTTTGAAATAAACAATATAGATTAGTTAATAATTAACTATGTTTGAGAAACTCACATAGCGGTAGAACTGGAGGCGTATCAACAAGGACCCAAATGTCCATATTGTCTTGGTCGATGCCAGGATCACCAAGATCCATGGTGACAAGCATACCCTCATCAAAACCATACATCTTGCAAAATGCTTCCCAACTTTTGCAACCAAAATGGGTTACGCTCTCAGCATTATACAGATTTACTTCAAAATCCACATCATGATGTGTCCTTAGGTGAATTTTCTTCGTTTCAAAATTTTCATGATCTTCAAAATCCATTCTCTCCAAGACATAGCGTCTTGCATGGCATGGGATAAACTATACTCGAATTGTAAAAGATGAAATTACACGTTGGAATAGTTGAAGTCATGCTTAATTATGAAAAACACACTTGTCGTCGTTGCGTACCATTTCAACTTCAAAGGTCTCCTCGAGCTTAATGCTGAAGCGCCGATCATCGTCCAGGTGAGGCCTGTCGCACAGACCTCGACCGTCGTGGCACCAGTCGCACTCCCCCGAGAGACTTTCATCGTCCGATGACGACATTTCCTATGTTCATAATTCAAAACTACATCATCTCTGTTGGGTCCAATAAGATAATCCACAGTGTGGTGAAAACACGCCCATCCAAATAGAATATGTGGTATGGGCTTTTTTAGTAGGTCATCCTACCAGATTAGGGTTTATCGATGACGAGCAACTGACATTAGTAATAACTATGAGTAGATATCACACTTCTATATGAATAACACAAGAGGCAGTTGATCCTACTTAATTAAGTACTAAGATACCCCGGCCCATGCATTAGTCGGAAGTGCCCCATATGTCCTATTTTTAGCAAAGTCATGCTAAAATTCACGGAAAATTTCATCATGACCTTTGCTGAAAATAGGACATATGGAGTACCCGAATTTGCCGGAACGGAAGTTAATCGACATTCCGGCAAACTCAAGGGCCTCTCGGGTGGACAAGGCAAAAAAGGCCTCCATCACAACATGGAAAATACATTGGCATGTCAAGAATTGATACATCTTCTTGACCATCTACTACAATTGATACATCCTATCAAGAATGGTACACATCACCATATATTGCAAAGATGTACTGGTCAGCAGCAATTTTAACAAGATGTACTGGACTGCAGAAAATTGAGCAAAAAAATGTACTGGACAGCAGTATATACAGGGGGAGAGGAAGAGGGGTTGGTACCTTGGGAGAGGAGGGTGTGCTTGGCTCTGCCGCCGTGCCTGAGTAGCAAGCACCTACGCCCCTGCCTTGTTCCACTTGTATCCTGCAGATCGAGAGAGGATGAGATGAATCAGATCAGTTGCTCATGCTTTTTACAAATTGTAGCTACTGTTTTTTATACCTAAACAAAATTGCCCTAGCTATATTTGCTACTGTTTTTATACCTAATTTTTTGCTACTGTTTTTTTAATTTGCTACTGCTTTTTTTAATTTGCTACTATTTTTATACCTAAACAAAAATTTCCCTAGCTATATTTGCTACTGTTTTTCTACCTAATTTTTTTGCCACTGTTGTTTGGACTACTCCGTCAGCTCCTGTGACTGCCAGAATAAGTGCCGTAACATTTTTTAAGCTAACCTGACTACCCTGGCTGTGTTGTTTTGTTCTATAGTTGCTTTTTGTGTGTAGATTACTACTGGAGTAGTATTGTAACTAAACGTGTTACCGTCTGAGTATTCCACGGATGTTATTTGGGTACTTCTGACTAAATTATAGATTTTTTAGAAACATCTCTATTGCTCTGCTCTTTCTAGAACTTCAACTTTGACGTAACTGAATTATAGCTCTAGCTATGTAACTAAATCTGTTATTTTAGAACACCATTGGTGTTAATTGGGTACTGTCTCCTCGAAAGTGCAGTCGACTTTAGATTTTGGTTGTATTGATTTTCTGAACAATTGGAGAAATGATTCATAGTAATGTTCACTTGCTACATGCATGTTGTGTTATAGACTTATAGTGAGAAGGTGGTAGTCCTATACTCTGCTCAAGTTCTTCTTTCTGGTGCTTGTTTGTCTGACTGACTCCTGCAGCCCTGCTGCACCAGTTTGATGTATCAGTAAAGCAAGTTCAGACTATCTCTGGCCGATGGTAGCCACTTTGCATCTTTCGATGTTTAGGCAGCTTTCTTGCCGGTTGTTGAAAAAATATTTAGGTGGAACAGTTTGGAGCACATACAATTTTGGAGTTTCATTTTCGTCAGACTATATATGAATTTAGTTCAACAAGTGTGTCAGTCCATCACAAAACATCACCAGAAGAATATATACCTTGACGCTGCCACTAGTAATTCGATTTAATTTAATACATGGGATGTAGCCTTTCTCCTATGTTTTTCAGCTACGGAGAATAACAATTCTTCAAGCTCGGGAATTGAATTCTATGATAGCAAATTATATGATAATTTTCTGAACAATTGTATTGATTTTCTGAACAATTGTATTGATTTCGGTTGTATCAAGGGGCAGATCATGCTCATCCTCTTCCTGGTGGTCTTATTCATCATACTCTTCGTTCTAGTGTTCTTGACATAGCAACATACTACTCGTATAGCATATAGTGTAAGTTGTGTTCCACATTAAGCATTCAAAGAGGAAGGAGGAGGCCGGAGGGGACAAGGAGGAGGTCGGAGCGGCACGGCGGTGGCGCGGACGAGGAGGAGGGCGAGGACGAGGACGAGGACGACGGGGCGGCGGCGTCGGGAGAGGAGAGGGGAAGGGGATCGAGGGTGACGTCGAGGGGCGAGGAGGAGGTCGGGGCAGCGGCGTCGGGAGAGGAGAGGGGAAGGGGCAGCGGCGTCGGGGCGGAGACGAGGACGACGGGGCGGCGTCGAGGCGGCGGGGCAGCGGCGTCGGGAGAGGAGAGGGGAAGGGGATCGAGGGCGAGGGCGAGGGAGAGAGAGGGGATAGGTTTGGGCCGGGGATAGGCGAGGGCGAGGGCACAATACTAATGGCGCACCACCCCTCGGTGCGCCATAAGTACATCCATACTAATGGCGCACCTCACCCTGGTGCGCCATTAGTATTTTTTTTATTTCTGCTCGAGCCAACAGGTTATCTTCCACCTGACCTGATCCACACCAAGTTCCCTCTACTAGCTCGACTGGTCAGCAGCCAGTTCTCACACCAGGAGGTCTTGGGTTCGATTCCCAGGCTCCACAATTTTTTTTATGCATTTAAAATGATGTTTGATATTTATTTGTGTTTAAATATGTTCAAACTTGTTTAAATCATAACAGTAATATTTTTTTATAAGACAGTAATAATTATTTAAAAAATATCATCAAACAGTAATGCCGGTGGAGCGGGGGAGGGTGCGCGGGGTGCGGGGGGCCGGTGGACCGGGGGGTGCTCGGCGGCGAGGGGGACCGGATCTGGCGAGGTGGGATAGTGATCGAGATGGAGGGGGATCGAGATCGAGTTTCCATGAAATTTAAAAATATTCATGATAGTTCAATAAGTGCCCATGAAATACAATCGAGAAATGAAGGCTACGATTTAAATACAATCGATCTTAGCTAGCTATCTGTTCACAATCTTCTTGCCCTTCTTTTTCGCAAATGGAGTTCTTCTGTGGAACGGACGTCCTTTAGGTAGGGTGGTCCTTCGTCTTCTTGTGGTGTATGCTGCTACTTCATCATCGTCGTCATGTTCGATTCTCGGGTCACTGTACTTGTCGAAGTCTTGCTCATTGGCTACTCCATCCATTCCGATGATCTTCCTTTTGCCTCTCCTCACGACAACACGACTGGGCTTTGACGGGTCGGTAATGAAGAAGCATTGGTCCACTTGGGAAGCCAGTACCCATGGCTCATTTTTCGCGGTGACGTTTGCGCCTGCGGTCTTGGATTTGGCTTCGGGTATAACCATGGTGGTGAAATACCGGTCTTCTTTTAGGACGCTCTTGGCCCATCTGACACGGAACATCGGGACCTTCTCTCCAGCGTAGCTCAGCTCCCAGATCTCCTCGATCCTTCCCTGGTTGTTTCGGGTAAAGGGTACGACAGAAGCTTCTCATGTCATTCCCTGGTTGTTTCGGTCCTTCGATTAGAATACTCATGTGAATGTACTTCCTCTTCATGCACAACCAGGGGGGAAGGTTGTACATCCACACAAACACAGGCCAGGTGCTATGTGTGCTTCTCTGGCTGCCAAACGGATTGACTCCATCGGTGCTCGCGCCCAGCACGATGTTCCTTTGATCGTTCCCAAATTCTAGGTCTTCGAAGTTCAACGCTTGCCACTGGCTCGCATCCTTAGGGTGACTCAGCATCTTGTCTTTTTTATCTATCTCCGGATCATTTGCGTCATCTTCTCGCTTCTTCTCCTCCCTATCCGCGTGCCAACGCAGGAGCTTTGCTACCTTAGGGTCCGCGAAATACTGCTGCAGACGAGGAGTGATCGGAAAGTACCACACCACTTTTCGAGGAGCTTTCTTCCTCTTCTTCTATCGAGTGACGCCGCACACCGGACATATGGTAGACTCCGCGTGCTCGTCCCGATAAATGATGCAATTGTTCATGCACACATGGTATTTCACGTGCGGTAAATCCAGAGGACACACGATTTTCTTCGCCTCCTCCAAACTGGTCGGGCACTTGTTCCCCTTGGGAAGACGTTCGTGCCAGAATGACATGTTCTCGTCGAAGCATGCGTCGGTCATTTTGTGTTTTACCTTCATCTCCAGAGCCATGAGCATTACTTTCAGGCGGGTATCCTCGGGCCTGCATCCTTCATACAATGGACTAACCGCGTCTAACTCAAGTTGATCCATCTTGGCTTTCTCTCGGGCGGCAGCTCTTGCGTTATCCGTCTGCTTGAGAAGCAGCTCTTGAATATGAGGGTCCTGCACCCAGCCCATCGATGGTCCAGCGTCGTCTGCTCCGCCGGCATCATCATCTTCATGATCATGCCCGTCGTCTGCTCCGGCATCTTCCTCATCATCATGTCCTGCATCTTCTACATGATGACTGTGTACAGCATCACCGTCGTGATCATCTCCTGGGGATTCTTCGTCTTCTCGCCCGCCCGAGCCGCGGTGGTTGTCTTGCTGCCCTTCCTCATTTCTTGCCCGGCCCGCATGGACGACTTCGTAGTCATCTTCATCACCTTGCCACCGATAGCCATCCATGAATTGAATGAATCTATGGTGGAAATGAGGTGAAAAAGAGGAGGCACCCGAGACAAGGAGGAGGTGGAGAGAATGAAGTGGGGAGAAAGTGAGTGTGGGTAGGAGAGGCTGTCCAAAATATCTTGTTGCTGCCCACTTACTAATGTCCCAGGGTGCGCCATTAGTATGTTTGGACAGGCGCACTAGTTAAAAAAAATTGATACTAATGGCGCACCCTGGGCCTGGTGCGCCATTACTAGTTACAACTAGTAATGGCGCACTGTGCCTGGATGCGCCATCAGTATGTTTGGATAGGCGCACTAGTTTAAAAAAAAATTGATACTAATGGCGCACCCTGGGACAGGTGCGCCATTACTAGTTACAACTACTAATGGCGCACTGTGTCTGGATGCGCCATTAGTATGTTTGGACAGGCGCACTAGTTAAAAAAAATTGATACTAATGGCGCACCCTGGGCAAGGTGCGCCATTACTAGTTACAACTAGTAATGGCGCACTGTGTCTGGATGCGCCATTAGTATGTTTGGACAGGCGCACTAGTTAAAAAAAATTGATACTAATGGCGCACCCTGCGCCTGGTGCGCCATTAGTAGTTTCAACTCTAATGGCGTATCAGAAGGTGGTGCGCCATTAGTATATACTAATGGCGCACTGCTTGTCTGGTGCGCCATTAGTGTCAATCCCATCTATAGCCCTTTTTCTAGTAGTGCATCGTAGTCAACTCCTTGAACTTGTCGAAAACCTTTTGCAACAAATCGAGCTTTGTAGACACTAACATTACCGTCAGCGTCAGTCTTCTTCTTGAAGATCCATTTATTCTCCATGGCTTGCCGATCATCGGGCAAGTCAACCAAAGTCCACACTTCGTTCTCATACATGGATCCCATTTCAGATTTCATGGCCTCAAGCCATTTCGCGGAATCTGGGCTCATCACTGCTTCCTCATAATTCGTAGGTTCGTCATGGTCTAGCAACATGACCTCCAGAATATTATTACCGTACCACTCTGGTGCGGATCGTACTCTGGTTGACCTACGAGGTTCGGTAGTAACTTGATCCGAAGTTTTATGATCATCATCATTAACTTCCTCTCTAATTGGTGTAGGCATGACTGGAACTGATTTCTGTGATGAACTATTTTCCAATTCGGGAGAAGGTACAATTACCTCATCAAGTTCTACTTTCCTCCCACTCACTTCTTTCGAGAGAAACTCCTTCTCTAGAAACGATTTATTCTAAGCAACGAATATCTTGCCTTTGGATCTGTGATAGAAGGTGTACCAAACAGTTTCCTCTGGGTATCCTATGAAGATGCTTTTCTCTGATTTGGGTTCGATCTTATTAGGTTGAAGCTTTTTCACATAAGCATAGCAGCCCCAAACTTTAAGAAACGACAGCTTAGGTTTCTTGCCAAACCACAGTTCATACGGTGTCGTCTCAACGGATTTAGATGGTGCCCTATTTAACGTGAATGCAACAGTCTCTAAAGCATAACCCGAAACGATAGCGGTAAATCAGTAAGAGACATCATAGATCGCACCATATCTAATAAAGTGCGGTTACAACGTTTGGACACACCATTACGCTGTGGTGTTCCAGGTGGCGTGAGTTGCGAAACTATTCCGCATTGTCTTAAATGAAGATCAAACTCGTAACTCAAATATTCTCCTCCATGATCAGATCGTAGAAACTTTATTTTCTTGTTATGATGATTTTCCATTTCACTCTGTAATTCTTTGAACTTTTCAAGTGTTTCAGACTTATGTTTTATTAAATAGATATACCCATATCTGCTCAAATCATCTGTGAAGGTCAGAAAATAACGATACCCGCGGCGAGCTTCAACACTCATTGGACCGCATAAATCAGTATGTATTATTTCCAATAAGTCAGTTGCTCGCTCCATTGTTCCGGAGAACGGAGTCTTAGTCATCTTGCCCATGAGGCATAGTTCGCAAGCATCAAGTGATTCCAAAAGTCCATCAGCATGGAGTTTCTTCATGCGCTTTACACCAATATATATGACCTAAACGGCAGTGCCACGAATAAGTTGCACTATCATCATTAACCTTGCATCTTTTGGCTTAAATATTATGAACATGTGTATCACTACGATCGAGATTCAACAAATATAGACCACTCATCAAGGGTGCATGACCATAAAAGATATTACTCATATAAATAGAACAACCATTATTCTCTGATTTAAATGAATAACCGTCTCACATCAAACAAGATCCAGATATAATGTTCATGCTCAACGCTAGTGCCAAATAATGATTATTCAGATCTAAAACTAATCGCGAAGGTAGATGTAGAGGTAGCGTGCTGACGGCGATCACATCGACTTTGGAACCATTTCCCACGCGTATCGTCACCTCGTCCTTAGCCAATCTTCGTTTAATCCGTAGCCCCTGTTTCGAGTTGCAAATATGAGCAACAGAACCAGTATCAATTAGCCAGGTGCTACTACGAGTATTAGTAAGGTACACATCAATAACATGTATATCAAATATACCTTTCACTTTTCCATCCTTCTTATCCGCCAAATACTTGGGGCAGTTCCGCTTCCAGTGACCAGTCCCTTTGCAGTAGAAGCACTCAGTCTCAAGCTTAGGTCCAGACTTGGGCTTCTTCACTTGAGCAGCAACTTGTTTGTCATTCTTCTTGAAGTTCTCCTTCTTCCCTTTGCCCTTTTTTTTGAAACTAGTGGTCTTGTTAACCATCAACACTTGATGCTCCTTCTTGATTTCTACCTCCGCAGCCTTTAGCATCGCGAAGAGCTCGGGAATTGTCTTATCCATCCCTTGCATATTATAGTTCATCACGAAGCTTTTGTAGTTTGGTGGCAGTGATTGAAGAACTCTGTCAATGACACTATCATTAGGAAGATTAACTCCCAGTTGAGTCAAGTGGTTGTGGTACCCAGACATTCTGAGTATATGTTCACTGACAGAACTATTCTCCTCCATCTTGCAGCTATACAACTTGTTGGAGACTTCATATCTCTCAATCCGGGCATTTGCTTGAAATATTAACTTCAACTCCTGGAACATCTCATATGCTCCATGACGTTGAACATGTCGTTGAAGTCCCGGTTCTAAGCCGTAAAGCATGGCACATTGAACTATCGAGTAGTCATCATCTTTGCTCTGCTAGACGTTCACAACGCCCAGAGTTGCTCTTGCAGCGGGTTTTGCACCTAGCGGTGCTTCCAGGAAGTAATTCTTCTATGCAGCAATGATCACGTTACGGACCCAGTCCGTGTAGTTGCTACCATCATCTTTCAACTTTGCTTTCTAGGAATGCATTAAAATTCAAAGGAACGGTAGCACGGGCTATTGATTTACAACAACATAGACATGCAAAAACTATCAGGTACTAAGTTCCTGATAAATTAAAGTTCAATTAATCATATTACCTCAGAAGTCCCACTTAGATAGACATCCCTCTAGTCATCTAAATGATCACGTGATCCATATCAACTAAACCATGTCCGATCATCACGTGAGATGTAGTAGTTTTCAATGGTGAACATCTCTATGTTGATCATATCTACTATATGATTCACATTCGACCTTTCGGTCTCAATGTTCCGAGGCCATATCTGCATATGGTAGGCTCGTCAAGTTTAAACCGAGTATTCTGCGTGTGCAAAACTAGCTTGCACCCGTTGTATGTGAACGTAGCACTACTAGGAAAAGGGCTATAGATGGAATGGCCACTAATGGCGCACCAGACATGTGGTGCGCCATTGCTATGTAGCAGTGGCGCACCATGTGCTGGTGCGCCATTAGTGTGAAATACACTAATGGCGCACCAGACACACGGTGCGCCATTAGTAACAAATTTTTTATTAACTAGTAATGGCGCACCAGCCACATAGTGCGCCACTACAATATTTTTTTATTTTTTACTTTTTTGCAAAACTACTAATGGCGCACCAGGGGCAGTGCGCCATTAGTAGTTTACGCTAGTAATGGCGCACTACTCCCTGGTGCGCCATTAGTGTCTTTTTTTTTTGCAAAACTACTACGCCGCCCCCACCTCCCCTCGCCCCGTCGCCCCACCGTCCCAACCACCCGCCGCC
>NC_057814.1:638433553-638436844 GCF_018294505.1 Triticum aestivum
CGACGACGCACCGCACCCTCCCCCGCTCCACCGGCCGTCGCCGCCGACCCCCGGCCCGCACCCTCTCCCACTCCACCGCCGCCGACGACCCCCTGCACCCTCCCCGGCCCGCTCCACCGTCACAAATGAATGCAACTAAATTTGCAAAAAAAAGCAAATTTGATTATATTTTCAAATAACAAATTTGATGATATTTTTTAAAAAATCATTACTGTTTTTATAAAAAAATATTACTGTTGTGATTTAAACAAGTTTGAACATATTTAAACACAAATAAATATCAAACAGCATTTTAAATGCATAAAAACAAAAATTGGGGAGCCTGGGAATCAAACCCAGGACCTCCTAGTGTGTGTGCTGCGTGCTGACCAGTCGGGCTAGTGGGCATGTTCTGATGGAGATAGGGTTAGGTGGAATATAACCTGACCAGTCGGGCTAGTAATTAAAACAAAATTCTAATGGCGCACCAGGGGGAGGTGCGCCATTCGAATCGACGTACTTATGGCGCACTAGGGGGAGGTGCGCCATTGCTAACCCACTCCACTTGTTCCCCTCGCACTGTGGCCTCCCTCCCTCCCTCGCCAGATCCCACACTCGACCCCAACCGTACGCCGCCGCCCCCTTGCTCCGCCCCTCCGTCCGCCGCGCCTGCACGCCGTCGGCGACGCCGCCGCCGCTGTGGTCTTGCGCTGCCTCGACGCCGCCGCCCCGACCCCCGCGAGACTCCACCCCCGCCGCCCCCGCGCCCCCCGAACAGGATCGGCCGAGTGCGCGCCGCCCGCTCCTTTCCTCTCCTCCTCCCTCCGACGAGCGAGGGCCTCCTCCGGCCCCTGCAGCAGCCGGCGACCGCGGCCCTGACGCGCCCATCCCGCCTGCCCCTGCCGTCCTCCGCCACCGGCCCCTGCTCTCCTTCGACCGCAACGAGCGAGGACCCGGACGAGCTCGGCCCCCGACCGCGACCCCTTCGCCGACCCCGACCCCGACCCCTCCGGCGACCAGGTACCTCTCCTCCTTCCTCCTTCCTCCCTCTCTCCACCATTCCCCATTCCCTCCCTCCCTCCTCTCGACCGTGGCAGTGTAGGTCATCTGACAGGGTAGTCCATGGATTCAAACTAGCTAAAGGAGATTCAAATGATGATGATGAAGATGATGATGATGCATAGTAGTTTTATGTTGTTCCACCAAACAATTCACTGCAGCCTTGTAGACCACTTCACCCCAGTCAGCATGTAGCTCTAGCAGATCGACGTCAATCTCGTAATCACACCAGTAGTAGTAAAATCTCAGAAATTTTCATCTCCACCAAATGACGAGGAACGCAGGCTATGGTCTGAAAAAACTTTGAGGTTCAGTCAAGATATTGGTGTTGCAGAGACGGTGAAGCTTTGCAATATTGTTGTTTCTGCAAACCTCCTTCACACCCAAGAAGTTGGCCAACCATTTGCCAATTCCAAATCCCTTATCCCAAATCCATTTGATTCCTAGTACTGCACAAAGGCAGTATCCATCTCCAGTGATTGTTAAATCCATCACCCCAGATCCATTCCTCATGCTAGAGTTCATACTGCCAAAAAATTCGCAGCACACATGAAGCCCTACAACCTGCAAGAACCCCACAAAATCAATAAGTTCAGGGACAGGGGCAAGATCTTAACATAAAATGATCAAAGAATCTACCACTCGTGGCCTCGAGCCAGGGTCTCGTCGACATCTAGATGGGGGTATGGGAAGAGAGAGAGGGCAGAGAGATGAGGAAGGTAGTACCTGTGTGTGAAGTAGAGAACGTGGATTTTTAGAGCACCTGCACCCCGGCCCTGCTATCCTAACTCTTCAATTTTGCTTTAAGATCCGTGCGACACAACTAACTTTCTATATGAAATTTTCTCTTTTTTGTTTGGTACTTTTGCATGATGTGTCCTGAACCAGTAAAAGCTCCTGTTATGGGTCTCAAGCATGAATGTACCCCAAGATTTCTATTGGAACTGGACATGTGTTAATGCAATTAGGTGCTTCTTTCACCAGCTGCAAAACAATGCAATTTCATACGTTTTCACCAGCTGCAAAACATCATAAAAATACCATTAGGTACTTCCGTAAACACAAAAATAGAAACAATGCAAGACATGGCTAACTGTAGCATTAGGTACTTCCGTATAATTAGTCAATGTATAATCCTGGTACTAATTGGTCTCTTCTGCTGCTTATCAGAGATGGGGGGAAGCAGCCACCGCCGCTCTGCCTCACCGGAGTACGAGTTGGATGCTTTCGAGTTCTTCAGTGTCATACTTGGGACTTTAGTATCAGCCACGAGGCAGGTATATTAAACGAGAGATCTCCCCTTCACCCATCTCATTATGATAACTCTGTTGTTTGCTACATCACTCCTTGTCCCAAATTGCAGAGGCTGCCTGACACTTTTATGAACATGCTGGGTGAAGATCCGCCAGATATTGTGAAGCTCCGACAGGCCGGCAGCGGGGTTCGCGGGCTGTGGGACGTGGAGTTGGTGATCGAGGAGGGCCACATGTACCTGTGCCGTGGCTGGGAGAAATTCTACAGTGCCTACGACCTACGGATCGGGTACTTTCTTCTCTTCAGGTACGACGAGGAAGCCACAATGCTCATCGTGAAGGTTTTCAACATGACTATGTGTCGCATGCGCTACGCTGACGACGAAGATGCCAGTGCGTTCTGCCTCTTCTTATTCCTCTACATTTGGCTTTGTCTCACATCGATTGTTAACGGTCATTGTTGCATTTGGACAGGCAATGGGAGCAGCAGCAGCGACACTGGCTACAGCCAAAGCAGCAGCGATTATGGCTGTAGCAAAAGCAACAGCGATTCTGGCTTTAGCGAAAGCAGCAGCGATTCTGGCTGCAGCAAAGACAGCAAGAAGGATGATCCGGACTGGAGTGGGGGAGAAGAGGAGCAGAGTGGGGATGAGGAGCTACTGGATGACGATGGGCATCAGGCTGAGGATGACCTAGCGCTGGTGGTGGCTGACCATGGGCAAGAGATGGTGGTGGCTGAGGATGACCTAGCGATGGTCGTGCCCGTCCTGCCTGAAGGTGGCCTCGCGATGGTGGTGGTGCCTGACAATGACCACGCACCGGTGGTGGCGCCGGCGATCCCACAGCTGGGCGACAAGACCACGCCAATTGTGGTAGAAGACTACATCCCACAGCTGCCTCCACCGCCTCGCCGCTCTTGGCGCATCAGGCTGAGGAAGGAGAAGGAGAAGAACAATGAGAACTGAACTATGTCAGGTATGTCAGATCTCCAAAATGATAT
>NC_057814.1:638437243-638448493 GCF_018294505.1 Triticum aestivum
CTATGTTATCTCTAATATGCTTAGTTTCCTATAGGTTAGCTCCAAAATTACTTATGTTAGCACAAAATGATCAAGTTTACATAATAAGCTTATAGTCTTCTTCTTATTCTTCTTACTCTTCTTCTTTTCCAAAATGACATAGGTTAGCTTCATTTTACCTAAGTTGGCTCTAATATGGTAACTTAGAGAGCTTATATGCTTAGTTTCCTATAGGTTAGCTCCAAAATTACTTATGTTAGCACAAAATGATCAAGTTTACATAATAAGCTTATAGTCTTCTTCTTATTCTTCTTATTCTTCTTCTAGTATTCTTCTAGTATTCTTCTAGTCTTCTTCTTCTTCTCTTCTTCTTCTTCTTCTTCTTCTTCTTCTTCTTCTTCTTCTAACTTCTTGTTTATCATTTTGCAGATTTGATTTAATTCACGGAAGCTTGCATGGATGGAGAGCTTCTTTTCCATTTGTGTTTTTATTTTGTATCAATGTGAAACTTTTGTGAATTGATGGATAACGGTGTTGGATGAACAATGTGAAACTTTTGTAATATGTAACGATGGAACTATGTGTTGGCTATGTATGTATATATGATGAAACTTGTGTGTTGGATATGATTGTTATATGGATGCTTGTTGTATATATATATGTGTTGGATATCTCATATGTGAAATAGTGACCTGAGATTAAGAAAAAACGAATTTTTTTTTAAATTGTTACTAATGGCGCACTTCCATGTTGTGCGCCATTAGTATACCAGCTACTAATGGCGCACCTGCGGGATACTAATGGCGCACCTATGGTGTGCCATTAGAATACCAGATACTAATGGCGCACCTGTGGTGCGCCATTACTAAAATATTCTAGTGGCGTGGTGCTAGTGGCGCACCAGTAGTGCGCCATTAGTAGGCAAAACTGGTGCGCCACTAGTAAGCCTTTTTCTAGTAGTGTAGAGCTTATCACACCCGATCATCACGTGGTGTCTCGGCACGACGAACTGTAGCAACCGTGCATACTCAGGGAGAACACTTGTACCTTTAAATTTAGTGAGAGATCATCTTATAATGCTATCGCCGTACTAAGCAAAATAAGATGCATAAAAGATAAACATCATATCCAATCAAAATAAGTGATATGATATGGCAACCATCATCTTGTGCCTTTGATCTCCATCTCCAAAGCACCATCATGATCACCATCGTCACCGGCTTGACATCTTGATCTCCATCGTAGCATCGTTATCGTCTCGCCAACTATTGCTTCTACGACTATCGCTACCGCTTAGTGATAAAGTAAAGCAATTACATGCTGATTGCATTTCATACAATAAAGCGACAACCATAAGGCTCCTGCCAGTTGCCGATAACTTCTACAAAACATGATCATCTCATACAACAATTTATATCTCATCACGTCATGACCACATCACATCACAACATGCCCTGCCAAAACAAGTTAGACGTCCTCTACTTTGTTGTTGCAAGTTTTACGTGGCTGCTACGGGCTTAGCAAGAACCGTTCTTACCTACGCGTAAAAACCACAACGATTTTTTGTCAAGTGTGTTGTTTTAACCTTCAACAAGGACCGGGCATAGTCAAACTCGATTCAACTAAAGTTGGAGAAACAGACACCCACTAGCCACCTGTGTGTGAAGCACGTCGGTAGGACGAGTCTCATGAACGCGGTCATGTAATGTCGGTCTTGGCCGCTTCATCCAACAATACCGCCGAATCAAAGACGTTGCTGGTAAGCAGTATGACTATTATCGCCCACAACTCATTCTGTTCTACTCGTGCATATAACATCTATGTGACGGCCGGATCATTAAGCTACAGTAATCCCACGCTAATGATGCCGCGTCACCACGGTCACTGTTGTTAACCTCGCGATGATTCGAAACCATTTCAAAATTCAAATTCAAAATAATGTCATCAATAAAAAATTTCAAAAGTTAAGACAAAAATGTTCGGGAGGTGCAATAATTTGCATATGTAAGTATGGTGCAATAAACACATTTTTATAAAATGCCTAGATATTTTATATTGGATGGAAACAACAAAACAATTAAATAAAAAAAGCAGAACCTAACTAACAAAAAAAGCCTGCCCCTTCCCCTCCCCACTAGGCCTCGGCCCAGCTGGCCATCGGGCCAACTAGGCCGGCCCACCCGCACCTACTAACCCCCCACCCCCGACACCCTAGCGCACACACCCCACTCCCCCCACATTCCCCTCTCTCCCACATCTCCTCCCGACCCCGATCTGGATCGGGCGCCTGCGCCCCTCCCCCGCGCTCGTCGCCGTCGCCGACCTGGTCCCTGTTGGCGCCGTCCCCGCCGCCTCACCGCCTCGCCTCCTCCCTTGCTGTCCCTGGCGCCACCTGATGACCTGCAAGTATACGGGATAGTTGTAGCCTCTTTAGATAAGTAAGAGTGTCGAACCCAACGAGGAGCTAAAGGTAGAACAAATATTCTCATAAGTCCTATCTGCCACTGATACGAATCTACGCACGCTTAGTGTTCGCTTTACCTAGAACAAGTATGAAACTAGAAGTACTTTTTAGGTGTGATAGGATAGGTTTGCAAGAATATAAAGAACGCGTAAATAAAAAGTAGGGGCTGTTTAGATAAAGAAGAAATAAAGTTAGTTTTAGTAGAGAGCTTTTTGTCACGAGAAAGTTATTTGTCCAAGGCAATCGATAACTAGACCGGTAAACAGTATTGCAATTTTATTTGAGGGAGAGGCATAAGCTAACATACTTTCTCTTCTTGGATCATATGCACTTATGATTGGAACTCTAGCAAGCATCCGCAACTACTAAATATCATTAAGGTAAAACCCAACCATAGCATTAAAGTATCAAGTCCCCTTTATCCCATACGCAAACAACCTACTTACTCGGGTCTGTGCTTCTGTTCACTCACGCCGCCCACCATAATCAAATCATGAACATATTGCAAACCCTACAGCGGGGATCCCTCACGCTTGCGCGACACGGATAGCACCATTGGACAACACCAATAATAAAACATGCAACTCAAACCAATCACGATCATCAATTAACCCATAGGACAAAACGGATCTACTCAAACATCATAGGATAGCCATACATCATTGGGAAATAATATATAGCGTTGAGCACCATGTTTAAGTAGAGATTACAGCGGGTAAAAGAGAGGTTACACCGCTGCATAGAGGGGGGAAGAGTTGGTGATGAAGGCGGTGAAGTTGTTTGTGAAGATCGCGGTGATGATGATGGCCCTCGGCAGCGCTCCGGCGCCACCGGAAGCAAGGGGGAGAGAGCCCCCTCTTCTTCTTCTTCTTCCTTGGCCTCCTCCCTAGATGGGAGAAGGGTTTCCCCTCTGGTCCTTGGCTCCCATGGCGTGGGAGGGGCGAGAGCCCCTCCGAGATTGGATCTATCTCTCTGTTTCTGCGTTCCCAGATTCTGCCCCTTCACCGTTTCTTTTATATCCGGAGATCCGTAACTCTGGTTGGGGTGAATCTTTCGCCCAGATTTTTCTCATAAAATTAGCTTTCTTGCGGCAAAAGAAGAGCGTCAACCTCCTTACGGGTGGCCCACGAGGGTGCCAGGCGCGCCCAGGGGGAGGGCGCGCCCCCCTATCTCGTGGCCACCTCGGGCACCGTTTCGCGTTGATTTTAGTTCCCAAAAATCACAAATATTCCAAAATAATTCTCCGTCCGTTTTTATCCCGTTTGGACTCCGTTTGATATTGGGTTTCTGCGAAACATAAAATATGCAACAAACAAGAACTGGCACTGGGCAATGGATCAATATGTTAGTCCCAAAAATAGCATAAAAAGTTGCCAAAAGTATATGAAAGTTGAATAATATTGGCATGGAACAATCAAAAATTATAGATACGACGGAGACGTATTACCACCTCGTCGACACCGCATCGCCACCCCCTGGAGGACGACCTCGCCGGACCTCCCCGCCGGCCTGCCTCCTCCTCCCCACCGGCCTGCTTCCTCTCCGCCGTCGTCCCCGTCGACCACCCCGACCCCCACTGCCCCGAACCCTACGCCCGCGGTGAGGACCCCGATCCTCTTCTCTCCCCCTGTCCCCGCGCCGTCCGGGCCTCCCCTGCTCGTCACGCTCGGTGCGCCACCGCGCACAGGCGCCCGCCGCCAGCCCCTTCGCCCGCAGATGCCCGCGCCCGCGTGACCCCTGCTCCTCGACGCTGGTCGCCCGCGGATCCCCCGCCCCTGTAGCCCCTCGTTAGCCACTTGGTCGCTTCCTCGTCAGCCACCTCCGCCGTGCCAGTGCCAACCGCCGCCGTCGCCCTTCGCCAGCACCGTCCGCTGCTGCCAGCCCACTTATGCGGCCCCCCTGCTTCCCCGTCGCCCAGTGACCTCCCCGCACCGGGCGGGTTCTGTCCCAGCGCCCGGCTCTGCCCGGCCCCGCCGCTCACCGTGCCGCCCCTCCTGCTCCAGCTATGGCCGCGACCACAACCGCGCCGGCACCGGACCCCGGTAGCCCGCGCCTGCGCCATTCGGGTGGCGCCCGTCGCCCGCTCGCCTACACCCACACGCGTTAGCGCCGTGCCCGCTAAGGCCCACTGGCTCAATGACAAAGGGGCCCCAAACCCCAGAACGTTTTTATAAAAAAGGAAGTAAAATAAAGTAATGAATTAATAAAATTAATAATTAATTAATTAGTGAATTAATTAAGTTAATTAATCTCGTTTAATTAATCTAATTAAGTAGCTAATTTAATTAAATAGTAATTAGGTTAGCTAAATCCTAATTAACCTAAACAGAGTATGACACGTGGGTCCCACACGTCGGTTTGACTCAGTCAACGCCCTGTTGACTGCTGACGTCATGATGACGTCATCATGCACTATTCTGGATAATGTTGAATTAAATTAATTAGATAAATCCTAAAAATGATTTAAATCTTTTAAAATTAATATAAAATAAACCGTAGCTCGGATGGAAAAGATTTGTACATGAAAGTTGCTCAGAACGACGAGACGAATCTGAATGCGCAGCCCGTTCGTCCGCCACGCGTCCCTAGCATAGTGAACCTGCTATTGAAGTGTGAGGCTGAAGAAGTGATACAAAACAGACCATGTTCAGACAATATACCACTGCTATTGAAGTGTGAGGCTGAAGAAGTGATACAAAACAGACCAAGGAAAAAGAGATATGAGGTAATGTGGGAGAGGGATGCTAGTTTACCTGAGAAAGTGGAATCAGCTTGGTCATGAGCTGTAGGAATAAACATTGTTAGAATACTTGTATACGTATATATGGTGTATTGTAAACCGTATATACATTGTAGGACCAGGTACGGTGTATTTGCTTCATTGTAATCCGGTTGGTAGGTTGTTGGAAGATCTCTATCTTGTATAGCTAACTTGGAGATCAATCCACAACCTAACCAACTAGATCCTTGTAAACCCTGGCCGCAATGTGGCCTATATAAACATCCGTCCCTTCTAGGCATATGCTTAACGCCATCTTTCATGGTATTCAGAGCCTATCTCCTCTAGCACATCTCGCAGCCATGGCCTTCTCAAGTTCCGCCATTGCCGCACCAGTTCTCATCCCGATCACTGACCGACTCCATCGCTCCAACTTCCTGGTGTCGTGCACACAGGCTATGGCAGCCATCCGGGGTGCTCAGCTCATCTCCTATCTCGATCCAGAGAGGGAGCAGCCAGCCCGGAAGCTCTCCGACAAGGACGGCAAGCCCACCGACGTGCCCAACCCGGCGTACGACATCGACAGGGCCCGAGATTCCCAGGTGCTGAGATTCATCTTCAACTAAATTATCTCAGCACCCGTTATGATCCAGGTGGCACACTGCAACACGGCGGCCGAAGCATGGGTCGCCATCATGGAGATCTTTATCTCCCAGACTCAGGCGCACATCGTCAATACGAGGATTGCCCTCTCCATGACGAAGAAGGAAAACCCGACGGTGGTCGAGTACATCGAGCACATGAAATCGCTCGGAGATGAGATGGCATCTGCCGGGAAGCCCCTCACCGACGAGGACATGGTGTCCTACATCCTTGCGGGACTCGACTTCGACTACATGTCCTTTGTCTCTACCATCTGTGCCCAAACTGAGTCCATCAAGGTGAGCGAGCTTTATTCGCAGCTCATCAACTATGAAAGTAGGCTGGCCATGTTTGACGGTGGCGGCCAGTCCTCTCACTCCTCTGCCAACGCCGTCTCCCATGGAGGGCGTGGCGGACCCAACCATGGCGGAGGCCGTGGTGGCAACGGTGGTCGCTATGGAGCCGACCGAGGCAACGGGGGCGATGGCCGTGGCCAAGGTCGTGGCGGTGTCTGCAAGAACGGAGGAACAAACAACTGATCCTTCAGTTAATCTTCATAATCTTCATAAAAATCCTGCTGTCAATTTTGGTGGAAATCCCGTTGTATATCATGATTTTATGCAGCAGACACTCGCGGAACACAATGCAGATTCAGGTGTTGTAGCTGATCTTGACAGCAGCGATCCCGGGGATGATTCCCCCTCGTCTGACGCGCCAGCCAGCACCGGCGGCTTAGTTTCCACCTCGGGAGGAGGCGAGCCATCCGCGACGTCCCACGCGTCCAGCCGCGGGCCCGCAAGGAGGGGCCTGGAAGTGCACTCCTCGCCCGATGGACCCAGAGCGAGTCACGCGCCTCTCTCGAGCCGCCAAATGGCGTGGTCTCCTTTAGGCATTCGGGCTGACCAGCCAGGCACGTCACGGGCGGGGAGCAAGATCCGCCTCGCTCCTCGTGTCGGCCAATCAGGCGCGCAACATGACGCGACAGCATCCGCGTTGGATCCGGTGCATCTGGATCGGCTGCTCCTGCGCCTGCATCGAGCATGGATGGATCTTCTGTGGCGGAGGACTCTGCAGTTATTTCTGCACCCACACAGAGAACAAGGTCACAACATGGTATCTCGACACCAAAAATACATACGGATGGTACGGTCAGGTATGATAAGGTACGGTTTGTTGGTCTTGCTGCTACAGTAGAACCATACAACTTGGTAGAAGCTTCAGAACATAACGATTGGAAAAATGCAATGGATGAGGAATATAATGCTCCTATGAAAAGCAGAACATGGCATTTAGTTCCTCCAGCAAAAGTTAGAAATATAATTGATTGTAAATGGGTTTATAGAATCAAAAGAAGAGCAGATGGAGAAATAGATAGATACAAAGCTAGACTAGCTGCAAAGGGTTTTAAGCAAAGGTATGTCATAGACTATGAGGATACCTTTAGCCCAGTTGTGAAAGCAGCTACTGTCAGACTTGTTCTCTCTATTGCAGTATCAAACAATTGGAGTCTTCATCAATTCGATTTGCAGAATGCGTTCCTTCATGGCGTTCTAGAGGAGGAAGCATATATGAAGCAACCACCTGGGTATGAGGTAAAAGATAAGCATCATTATGTGTGCATGCTTGATAAAGCTTTATATGGTTTAAAACAAGCACCCAAAGCATGGTACTCTAGGCTGAGTGAGAAACTCCAAAGTCTTGGTTTTCAGCCATCCAAAGCTGACACATCACTGTCCTTTTACAGAAAAGGAAAAATCACCATTTTGATGTTAGTATATGTTGATGATATATTGTTGCAAGTTCATCACAGGATGCAACTAAGGCATTGCTTGAAGATCTAAGGAGAGACTTTGCTCTTAAAGATCTTGATGATTTGCATTATTTCTTGGGGATAGAAGTAAAGAAGGTTAAAGATGGCATAGTCTTGAGTCAAGAAAAGTATGTGTCAGATGTGTTAAAACGAGCAGGTATGATGAATTGCAAGATTTCAAATATGCCTCTCTCAACTTCTGAAAAACTAGCTAAGGAAGAAGGTGAGCCTTTAAGTGCTGAAGAATCTACAAACTATAGAAGTGTGGTAGGTGCCTTGCAATATCTAACACTTACAAGACCTGATATATCTTTTCCTATCAATAAAGTATGTCAGTTCTTGCATACCCCTACTCTTGCACACTGGACAACAGTAAAAAGGATCTTGAGATATCTGAGAGGTACTATGAGTATAGGTTTGAAAGTCACAAGGTCAACATCAACTTTGGTGAGTGCATTCTCTGATGCTGATTCGGCAGGTTGTCCTGATGATAGAAGATCAACAGGGGGCTTTGCTATTTTCTTTGGACCAAATCTTATATCATGTAGTGCACGGAAACAAGCTACTGTGTCAAGATCAAGCAAAGAAGCTGAGTATAAGGCCTTGACCAATGCTACGGCAGAATTAATATGGATTCAAACCTTCCTGAATGAGGTTCGTGTAAATCACTCTCCTGCTGCACGTTTGTTGTGTGACAATATTGGTGCCACTTATCTTTCAACAAATTAAGTGTTCCATGCAAGAACAAAGGACATTGAGGTGGATTATCATTTTGTGCGTGAAAGGGTAGCTAAGAAGCTACTTGATATTCGGTTCATTCCCACAAATGATCAAGTTGCAGACGGGTTCACTAAAGCCCTATCTTGGCAAAAATTAGAAGAATTCAAGAACAATCTCAACTTGGTGAAGTTATGATTGAGGGGGAGTGTTAGACTATTTGTATACATATATATAGTGTATTATAAACCATATATACATTGTAGGACTAGATGAGGTGTATTTGCTTCATTGTAATCCGGTTGGTAGGTTGTTGGAGGATCTCTATCTTGTATAGCTAACTTGGAGATCAATCCACAACCTAACCAACTAGATCCTTGTAAACCCTAGCCGCATGGTGGCCTATATAAACATGTAACGCGTCCCTGCTAGGCATACGCTTAACGCCATCTTTCAAACATGACGTGTAGTGGTTTATCCCAGTCGGACTCTGATTAGGCACCTATAGTAGTAGTAGGATTAGAACTCCTAACCGAGTAGGTTAGATCGCTAGTCCTAGATGCTATATGTACTCACGTATAACCCCTGTAATCTGCATCGCCAGAAAAGAGCAATACAAAGAAGTATTCAACATGACCGTGGCCATCAAACCGATTTGCTTCCTGTCGTCAAGTTACTCCAGAGTTCCTTCGACGCCTTCGATGTAAATTGATCCGAGCGATTAGAGCACTAGCAAGCCAGCATCACACACGGGAGGTTGGTTACGACGGTGCACGTACTAGCTAGCTATTGTTCATCAATCAAGCTACTAGGCTGTGTGCTTCCTAGCTTTGCACACCGGTGCTGCTCCGGTTACTGGTGAATTGATCTACTCATCAAAAAACAACAATTGATATCTAGAGCCTCGACGATCTATGATGACAGACAGCGACAAGGAGTCGGTCAAGTCCGGCGATGGCGGTTCCAAGGCGAACAAGAATATCCATAAGGTGAAGAAGGGCGGCAAGTCAGCGACTAGTGATGGCGCAACGGGCGGCTCCAACATACTAACGCATCGCGACATCCCTCTCACCATCTGCTTAGTGGACATGGCTCTGAGCGCACCGAAATGAAGATGCACCATCCTGGCATGCAAACGCCATGTTTGGTCCTCCCCTTGGGTCAACAGGCATGCCGGAGTGTCAATATTGAGAGGAGACTGGTGTACAACCTGCTTTCAAATTGTCAATATTGAGAGGAGACTGGTCTTGAATTTGCATTATCCCATCTTCAATGCTGATGACGTACCCCAGCCTCATCCAACTGCCTGACAGAGAGGATGTTGCTTCCGAGACTGGGAATTAAAAGGAAAAAGGTATATTTTTCATCCCTTAACTTATTTGAAAGTATAGAAATGATCCCTCAACTTCAAAACCGGCAAATCTTAGTCCCTCAATTGTCAAAACCGGATGTTTTCATCCCTTGAATTGATTTGGGTGGTTTTTCGCTGACATGGCATTGTTTAGACCATTGACCTTGCCACATCATTGTCCATCTCATCTCCCTCTTCTATCTCACGCCATCCCAACGCTTGACCCGACAGCTGGCAAATGGCAATGGACCGAGTGCCCATGCGCTCCGCGCCACCGCACGCAGGGACCGGCTGGACTTGCTGGACGCGGCATCCGGAGCGTGTTGAATTGCGTAACTCTATTTGTATTAATCACATCAGTGAAGTTACGGTATATACGAGTACAACGAATGGATCAGCTCATCTACGTATCTAACAAAAAGCCTATCGAGGAGGCACGTTGTGCTAGACGTGCGCGGAGGTACGGCCTGAGACGTGCAGAGTGCGACACGGTTGCACCCTGCATGCATGCGTGGTGACTGAGTCTTTGTCCGGCCAACTGCGAGGTGCCGGAGTTAGGCACGATGGCACACCTCCGTCATTCTCCGGCCATCCACCAAAAGGACAGACACGGAGGGGGACCACACACAGGCACCAACCGGGACCAAAGGGGCTGCGCCAATAGCGAGGACCTTTAGTCCCGGTTCGTGTCTGGAACCGGGACTAAAGGGGTCAGACGAACCGGGTCTCGTGCCTGCCAAGGCCCGGCCGGCGCTGTGGCCGCTTGAACCGGGACTGATGCACCCATTGGTCTCGGTTCGTAACAGGAACGGGACTAATTAATGCTTTGATCCGGCCAGAACCAAAGCCCTGTTTTCTACTAGTGAGAGGGTAGGTGATAAGTTCAACAATCTCTACTCCTAATGGACGACTTGGTGAATAGTCTCCGCGGTTTATTTTCGCTGGTTTTTTTCGTCATCCTCCCACCTCCGTTTTTTTTCGTCATTCCCCCACCTCCGTTAACTCGCAACCCTCCCGCAAAAAAACCCGTTCAAAAAAACCCCTACGATCGATGCCTCCTGCCCACAGCAGATCGTTCTCCGCCGCCACCCTGCAGTCCCGCAAGACCTTGCCTCCTCGATCCCACCTCGACATCCATCTCGCCGCCACCTCTTGCTCCGCCCCGCCGTGCGCCGCCCGCCGCCACCGTGCCTGCGCCGCCTTCCCCCGTATCGACTCCGCTGGCCGAATCCCGCCGCCGCCGCGCCTGCGCCGCCGTCCCCAGTATCCACTCCGCTGTCCGAATCACGCCGCCGCGCCCGTCTCGCGGTCCGTGGCCGATGATCGCGTCGACCGGGACTGCGTGCCTCCCCAAACGGCGGCCATGATGAAGGGCGCCGCTCGGCTATGGAGGCGGCGGAAGATGTAGGTGACGCCGGCGGCAGCCGCTCCACCGGCCACCGCCCGGAAGCTGGTGTCGTGGTCGAGCTGGGCGGAGTGGCGCTTCGCCTGCGACGCCGTCTTCCCCGACCCTGGCGCCGCTCTTCGCAGGGTAGGTATCCTCTTCCTGAAGCGCCCCTCCCCCCCCC
>NC_057814.1:638448583-638451805 GCF_018294505.1 Triticum aestivum
AAAGGTATCAGGTGAACGGTGAGAAATCTCTGATTGTTTCATTGGTGCAGACCACGGAGTGGCGAAGCAGGGGCTGCCTCCCGATCCCCGTGGAGGTCACCGCCTTTTATCAGTGTTAGAAATTTATGGTTTTTGGTCTACCCCATATTTAACTGCGCTCACAATTCACATCTCTGAGGCTAGGGGGTAGGGACCTTCTTATACTGTTTTTCCTGACCGACGAACTGACTCGCCGCGGGGCCAGCCCCTCCTCCGTGCCGGATCGCGCATGGGCTTGGAGGCCCCTCGGGGCTGCCGCCAGTGCGGGAGTCCTGTGTGGCCATGCGGGCTGGCGACCAAGCGGCGGGGCCGTGTGCGTTCCTGGCGAGGGCTTGCTGGGGCTGGCCGGGATCTGAGGTTGGTTGATATGTTCATGTAAAGAGTGACACTCCCTCCTTTTCCTTTTTATCCTCATCCCAGTTCACGTGCAGGGACTAGATTGCTGGCTAGATCTTCCTAACTCAACCACTTGATATTAAACTCTGTACGTGTATAGCTAGATTGCTTGCTAGATCTTGCTTTATAACTTATTCATTGCCTGCCATACAAAGGTTCCGGTTTTGAATTTTGTTTCAGATTTTAATTTTTGTTCTAGCTCTTTTTTGTACAGACAATGTGTATGCCGTTTAAACGATGATTATGACATTGCGAGGCCTGGTATAGATTGTATTTATTATTTATTTATTTCCAGTTTTGGTTAAGAGTTGTTACTTGATACACCTACGTGCTTTTCAATTGCAGGTCCATGATGCAGTTCTACCTCTCTACGTGCTTTTATAATCATGTGTTTGTTTTAATTTGATTTTCTCATATATACATTGTAGGTGTTCCTATTTATGTTTCTTGCTGTCACAAAAACGCTATCTTTGTTGTGGCCAAATAATAAGGAGAGACAAACATTGCCGCTACATTATGTGCTTATTCCATCATATGTAAATATTAAATTAATACGCGATCATCCCTCACAGTAAGTGACACCCTTTATTTCGTATATCAGATGTATAATGCACAATCATCTCTCGCTGTACGTGAGGACCATCAAAAGGTTTGCTAAAGTTTAAAAAGTGCCCAATTGATAGGTCACGTCAGGATTGGGCGTGCATCTCTAGAACGGAAGGAGTGGAGTAGAAGGCATCAGGTATGTGGTTACGGCTTGCTGTGTTCGCCGGGCTCTCTCGAACAAGAATAAGATGTGTGCTACCATGAATTCCACATCTTGCCGCTTGTTGTTTAATGGTATTCACTTTGAGTAGTGATGCTGCGGCTATGTGGATTTGTCGGTGAATTGCCAGCTTTGATGTGTTCGGGTTGGTGATGAAGTGAGATGGTTTGTCGGTGCAGGTGTGAAGCATCCATTTGAGTATAGGAGTACCGATGACATATGTGCTGAGGTGCTGAGGCTTAAGGGTGCACACAAGTCAACCAGCATCTGGCCCCATGACCTCAACAGTGACGGAGGCAGGTACACAGCCAACATTCACTTTCCTCTGAATTGGGACATATGCTTTCAACAATGAGGCTGGCCTGTGTGTGTGGTAGAAGTCCACGATGCTCAATCTCTCGTTGCTTCTTTGTCTAAATCATCTACCTGCGTGGTAGAAGTCGTTCGAGCATGCACAAATCAATACCAAAATTTACCTGTTTCTTTGTATATGTGTGTACAACTTTCTCTTTGAGGAGCGAGTAGGTGGAGCACAAGGGCGATTTGATACGCCAAATTCCCACTAAATTGCATAGTTAATGATTCAAATCTTAGCATCTCATAATGGATGTCCAATTACTTAAAACTAATTTTATTTGTATATGGAGTATGGCGATCTGTTGTAATGTACATATCGTTTTTCGTATATCATGACCTCTTTCTAATGTTTGCTTCGAGCACTTGTTTCTGCTATCCCTTGAAATGAACTTTCGGAAAACTAATTCGCCTTATTTTGAAATAGAGATATTAATTGTTGGGATCATATCCATGTACCATCATCTAAAACCCATGTATTCATGAGGTGTGGCGTTAATTTCGACTAATCTGCCCCATGGACGGAATCTCAAGACCATGATTGGCAGACCAACCCACATACAATTCCTTGAGACTAACATCTACCCAAAGTTCATCTTCTGGTATGTCTCTGAACTTCTCTGAGGACAATACTCTTAGTTGGTACGACATCAAGTTCCAAACCAATCCAAACTTGGCAGCACTACTTACCAATAAATTAAGATAACTTTTGCAAAAAGGTTTTGTCGTAATTTGTCATATCAAGATGAGTAGCGCTATATTGTTTCCTAGCAGTAAGCTTTTGCCAGCTTCTTAGATTTGATCTGTATGAATACTTGATTAGTTCATTTTCATTTATAGCATTGTAGATGTTCGCTTCTGCTACTCGATTTCCATATTGGAACATCCAGTTTAGGTGGGCCAAACAGCCGGTAAGCTTAAGAATTGGTGGTAAGCTCTTGCAAGAACTTGCAAGCTTCTTATGTTAAATTTCATTTATGTGCCTGTATTTGTTCTTGAATCCTTGTTCTTTTTGTGTACTTTATACGGAGGTTGCAGTAACTCACAGCACTACAGTTTTCTTTCCCTGTACTTTGTAACATATAGCTGTACATAGTTACTGTTATTTGCGTTTTGATTAAAATGAGAACATAATTCTTATGATCTACAATGTCCATATAGTGTATCTCTTCTAGATGGAAAGGTGTGCAGAAGGGATTTGTACCAATTGACCGGGTAGCAATTGAACAGGAAGAGGCGTAGTAAGGTAATCTATTGCTAACTACAGCTGGAATGCAAAATTTTATGCTGTAGATTAATATAAGTTGTTTTGTGTTACTAGGATAAAATAGTAGAAGAGCACTAGAGGATGCTTGAATGAATTGTAAAGCGGGATGAGAAGTGTCGCAAAAGAATCAATTCTGCTGGTATCGATTACGAGTGTCCAGCCCCTGTAAGTAACACTTGATGTTGTTCATTGATTTAATAAATTGATCTTACTTCATCAGATTTGAATTAGCTCAGCAATTTGCCACATAATTGTAATTGTATTAAGAAAATTTCAACTTTTTGTTGACCTGGAGCAAAAGGCATGCAATTGTAGTGCCCTAGAGCCAAATTTGCATGTGTTAATTTGTAGGTCCTTGATTTTTATAGTACTGGTTGTTTATTCTTATCTACATCTGCTT
>NC_057814.1:638453050-638461238 GCF_018294505.1 Triticum aestivum
GTTGTCTTGATATTGCAGTACTAAAATCTCGAGAATCCTTGATGGACCAAGGCAAGTAGTGTTTGTAATGACTTGGTTTATGATAGTCATTGCCATCAAATATTTTAAACTTGCCCATATCATGACATCCACAATAACTGAACTATCCTGCTTACAATGCTTCACACAAATAGATAAAAAAAATTATAAGTTTTCTTATCAGAAACAGAAAAACTACACCACCATATGTGTGGAGTGTGTTGTAGTGCTCCACAAAAATATTTTTCCATGACTCCTGAAAACTTTTAAGGATAGAGCAAATTGCCCACAACAATTTCCATGAAATTCCTTCTATTGTGGTGGCAAGTATAATACTTAATCCTGAAAAATATTATTTTGGGTATAATCGAACACTTAAATAACTGATTGAGGGAATTTGAGAGGATGGAGAAGATGGGGGCACAATAGGGAAATGGATGGAGAGAAAGAAAGAAGAGAGTGGAGATGAGAGACAGGGTGAGAAAGAGGGTCTTTACATTAAAAAAAGGTCGACAATGATGGGTAAGCATGATTAGTACGAGGGTAAAGTATATATCATAGAACCATTGTCATATACAAGGAGCCCGTAGCAACGCACGGGCATTATACTAGTATGTGCTAATGTACGTGTAAAAGTTAACACTGTGCGGTGCAAAAAGAGAAATTACCAACGGGGACACCGGTGAAGATCTGTCCTAGGACAAGTAGACGAAGCAGTCTACGTTAAACGTGTCAGAAGGTCAATGACTGCACCTTGCCGCGTTCGAAATCCAATCAAGTATCGCATCTTGGTCTTTTCTTCCCTCTTGTCGATTATTAACGACGTAGCTGATGGTGGGCCCAAGAACAGGGCGGCCCAGCGGTACGTCCATACCTGGTGGGCTGAACACGGCAAGGGCCCAGCGACCGTGGACCTGGAACGAGCGCGCCGGTCGGTTCGACGTTTGATTAGTACCACACCGGTGGCTGAGAAACGTATCTAGCGGTTTAAAAATCCTGGTACTGAGTTATTCATCGCCGAGGAAAGCATTCATGCACCAGCTATGCTAGCTAGCTGGTTGAACAGGTCTGCTGAGGCACCACCGATGACGGTTATTCATGAGCCAGCTATGCTAGCTAACCTGGCCGCACAGGTCTGCCGAGGTGAAAAGCATTCACTGGCGTAGCTAACCAGTGATGTAAGTCTTTTTTAAATCCCTACCACCGCTGTTTTTTAAATCCTAACCAGTGATGCCGAGAGTATGTGAGAAAGGAGACTGTCGCAGGGGCCGGTGGCGACCAGATGATGATCGATGACAATGACGTTGTGCCGGGGGGGTGGGTGGAGGGGTCGAGAGTTGGTAGAGTGATGTGCGGGTGGGAAGCTAAGTTAATAAGGCCGTGTAAATGTGACAATTTGTATGCCAATATACCAGCCACGTGTGCCATATACAGGGCGCTTCAAGCATGTGAATTATATAGCGGCATGTACTTACATACAGGCACCATTGTTAATTAAACTAGTTGTGCGTAGGCACCAAGCACCCGCTGCTAATAAGATACACGGATTTTAGTTGTTTGGGGCCAATTTGTGTGGGTTTTGTTTTCCAATTTGTTGCTATACAAGATTTTATGTGTAAACTTTGGTGTTTTGCTGAAAATGATTGAAAAACCTAACATTTTTATGTCACAATTCAAACAGATTAATTATTTGTAAACGGTGTTTGAATTTTTTTAAATAACGCGGTCTATATTTTTTTAAAGTTTTCATGGTGTCATTATATGACCACCTAAAGCTATGGTTACAATTGCAAAGTGTTACACAAAGGATTGATAAAGGTTCCAAAAAAACCGATTGGATATTCTTGGGAGATTCAAAATTTCGAAATGGAGAAGTGTATCTTGTTTGAGAGAGAGGTGGTAGTGTTGTCATTTATTTCACTTCCAAAGTTTGTATACATGTAATATGCACCATTGTGTAGTTAGATATCCAATTATGGATTTATTTTGGGTTGCTGTAAAATTTCAAGGGAATTTAATATATACAACTAGCAGCGTTTGCCTATGCCTACACGCCGCAAGTGATGCTACTAGCCGCGCGTTCACAAGTATCATACGCTAATGGTAGTGTTTATGCATTTTAAGGAAAATTACATGTGTTAATTTTTATGGGATAATTCAACCACAACAATTTTTGTAATTTTTTTCTGAATTTAAAAAATGTAAACACAGTCTAAAAAAATGAAACTTGGCATGGTCATTATATGACAACTTGAAACTGTGGTTATAATTTCAAAGTGTTGCACAAATGTTCTCATATATGTTCCTTTTAGAAACCAAAGGGATCTCCACGGGATATTTGAAGTTTCGAAGATCTGAAGCATGATCCGGTTTGGAGAGAGATGGTATAGCATTGTCGTTTATTTGACTACCAAAGTTTGTATACATGGGCTTTTCTGTTTCAATATTTTTAGTGTGCATGTGTTTTTCTTGAAAGAAGTTGCAAAATTCAAACACAACAACTCTCTGTTAATGGATCTTAAATTTTAAACGAGTTATATAGATGCTTGCACTACAGGCGAGCATGGAGAGATGTGCACGTTACCACTATGTGCAACTTTAGCAGCGTGCTAGAAAGCGTACACGCTACAAATGAATGGGGCCGGACGCGTGCCTGTTCCTGGGTCACACTTCACGTTAGTGGTGTCTAGTTTTAAGTGGCACGCCACTATTTTCTAAAGGACTAGCGAAGTTCAGTTTGGGCGCACCCTGCTAGTAATTTTGGGCTGGTGGGCATGTTGGGTTCACATTAGTCGCAGTGGGTAGTTCTACTGAACACTGCTAGTAGATGGTCATAAGCGGCGCACCTGTTTTACGTGAACGCTTCTTCTATTTTAGCAAAATAATTGTCGTGCGTCTAGTGCGGCACACCGCTTGTAGCAAAATCCTATAAATGATTTCTGCACTAGGGTAACAAACCTAATGGTGTGATATTTTTTACTGAAATGCTACCTTAATATAAAAAGTAAAACAATCATTTATTAATATAATTGTTGCTCCTATGGAACAAACTTATTGCTATAGTTGCAGCCAGCAAAGGGAGAAAACTAAAATCTTAGTGGTGTGTGCATAATTGATGTTAAAGCACTACCCCCTTCATTCTTAAAATTAAGGTGTATTTTGTTTCATTAAGACATGCATTTGACAAATAATTACTTCATAAATAGAAGGTTATACGACATGAAATTTGTGTCACTCGATTGGTATTTAAAAGTACTTTGTCATGATAGTGATTTTGTATCACATAACACTAGTAGAAAACATGGCTTTGGTCCAGGCCGGGTATGCCCATTAATCCCGGTTCACTCACGAACCGGGACACATAGGGGCATAGGTCCCAGTTCGTGAGGCCAGGGGGCCGGCCGGGCCTCGTGGGGCATTGGTCCCGGTTCGTCTCGCCCTTTTGGTCCCGGTTCCAGACACGAACTGGGACCAATGGGCCTCCCTCCTGGCTTAAAACCATTGGTCCCGGTTTGTGGCTGGAACCGGGACCAAATGGGGTCCTTTAGTCCCGGTTCCAGCCACGAACCGGGACCAATGAGATGCCTATATATACCTCTTTGCCCGCGAGCAGCGCAGTGGAGTGCTCTGTTTTTTTGGCCGGCCGTGGGAGAGCTTTGTGGTGCTCTAGCTCACCTCTCATGCACATGAGGTGTTCGATGAAATGCCCGAGCCACACTTAAGCTTTCTCCTCTCGAAGCTCCTTGTCCAAACTCCATTTTCCTCAAGATTTGTCTAGCTTTGGCGGTCCGTCCTATCCCGTCCCCGTTCTCACCGCCGTCGATCGCCCGCGCCGATCTCGTCGCCGGCACCACCGTGGTGAGCCTCTTGATGCTATCTTCTTTCTAAAAGAAAAAAGTTCTTACTTGTATGATTTAGATAGATACTTGTGTAATTTTCTTACTTTTATTATTGTTTGTTATTATATAGTGCGATGATTTTGGTATGCGCCTCCGTCGGCCCTCGTCCTGTCTATAATTCGGATGTGGTATATATTATCTTTTGTAACTATTTGTTTCATTTAGTGTTTATGACAATTATGCCGACCAACCTGACATAGATTTTATTTATCTCGGAGGTATGTGAACCGGAAATTCCAACTGACCCTATTGTCGAGCGGTTAAATTTAGTTGAAGAAGAAAACAATTAGTTGAAGGAAAAATTGAAAAAAAATTGAGGAGGAGAAGATGATATTGGAGTTCCATGTTGCGGATGTTGTCGATGATCACAAGATCAAGATGGATGCAATGCGCTTGAAGATTAGAAAGATTAGAAAATATGCCATTCATACTAAGGCTTGGTATCATTATGTCGTTGGATCAATTATTACCTTAGTTGCAATTATGATCGCATTTGTTGTTGCATTGAAATGTTTTAGATAGTTTCAATGTATGGTTTAATTAGATGCTCTGGAGAGCTATATGTTGTTCTATGAGAACTATGTATGTACTTTGGTTTTAATGTGATGATGAACTTCTATTAATTTGGTCACTTATCTATTCATGATGTTCTGTAATGGTTTTTGACACACTTAATTATATATAATGCATGCAGATGAACTGGCAATGGATGTACAATGACAGACGCACGTCCGAGTACATTAATTGGATGCATAATTTTCTCGAAGTGGCTGAGGCAAACAAGCAGAATGGTTTTATGTGTTGTTCGTGCCCTAGATGTGGGAATACAAAGTCTTACTCTGACTCGGAAACCCTTCACATCCACCTGCTTTATAAGGGTTTCATGCCACACTATAATGTTTGGACCAAGCACAGACAAAGAGGGGTTATGATGGAAGACAACGAAGAAGAAGAGGACGATGAAAACTATGTGCCCCCTAAATACGGTAATGCTGTAATGGGGAAGCTGAAGATCAAGAGGAACCAGACGATGTGCCCGATGATGATCTTCGACGGGTCATTGTTGATGCAAAGAGACAATGCGAAAGTGAAAAGGAGAAGCTGAAGTTCGATCGCATGTTAGAGGATCACAAAAAAGGGTTGTACCCCAATTGCGAAGATGGCAACACAACGCTCGGTACCACACTAGAATTGCTGCAGTGGAAGGCAGAGAATGGTGTACCTGACAAAGGATTTGAGAAGCTAGTGAAAATATTGAAGAAGAAGCTTCCAAAGAATAATGAATTGCCCGACAGTACGTACACAGCAAAGAAGGTTGTATGCCCTCTAGGATTGGAGGTGCATAAGATACATGCATGCCCTAATGACTGCATCCTCTACCGCGGTGCGTACGAGGATTTCAACGCATGCCCGGTATGCGGTGTATTGCGGTATAAGATCAGAGGAGATGACTGGTGATGTTGATGGCGAGCGCCCCAGGAAGAGGGTTCCTGCCAAGGTGATGTGGTATGCTCCTATAATACCACAGTTGAAACGTCTGTTCAGAAACAAAGAGCATGCCAAGTTGATGCGATGGCACAGAGAGGACCGTAAGAAAGACGAGAAGTTGAGAGCACCCGCTGACGGGTCGCTGTGGAGAAAAATCGAGAGGAAGTACTGGGAGGAGTTTGCAGGTGACGCAAGGAACATATGGTTTGGTTTAAGCACGGATGACATTAATCCTTTTGGGGAGCAGAGCAGCAATCACAGCACCTGGCTCGTGACTCTATGTATCTATAACCTTCCTCCTTGGCTGTGCATGAAGCGGAAGTTCATTATGATGCCAGTTCTCATCCAAGGCCCTAAGCAACCCGACAAAAACATTGATGTGTACCTAAGGCCATTAGTTGAAGAACTTTTAAAGCTGTGGAATGGAAACGGTGTACGGGTGTGGGATGAGCACAAACAGCAGGAATTTGATCTGCATGCGTTGCTGTTTGTAACCATCAATGATTGGCCTGCTCTCAGTAACCTTTCGGGATAGACAAACAAGGGATACCACGGATGCACACACTATTTAGATGACACCGAAAGTATATATCTGGACAAATGCAGGAAGAGTCTGTACCTGGGGCATCGTCGATTTCTTCTGACCAACCATCAATGTCGAAAGAAAGGCAAGCATTTCAAAGGCGAGGCAGATCACCGGAAGAAGCCCGCCGTCCATACCGGTGATCACATAATTGCTATAGTCAATGATTTACAAGTAACCTTTGGAAAGGGTCCCGGCAGACTATCTGTTCTGAATGACGCTGAGGGACCTGCACCCATGTGGAAGAAAAAATCTATATTTTGGAACCTACCCTACTGGAAAGACCTAGAGGTCCATTCTGCAATCAACGTGATGCACGTGACGAAGAATCTTTGCGTGAACCTGCTAGGCTTCTTGGGCGTGTATGGGACGACAAAAGATACACCGGAGGCACGGGAGGACCAGCAACGTGTGCACAAAAAAGATGGCATGCCTCCAAAGCAGTACGAAGATCCTGCCAGCTACACTCTTACCAAAGAAGAGAAGGAAATATTCTTTGAATGCCTGCCTAGTATGAAGGTCATGTCTGGCTTCTCATCGAGTATAAAGGGAATAATAAATATGCCAGAGAAAAAGTTCCAGAAACTAAAGTCTCATGACTACCACGTCATTATGACGCAACTGCTTCCGGTTGCATTGAGGGGGCTTCTACCGGAAAACGTTTGATTAGCCATTGTGAAGCTATGTGCATTCCTCAATGCAATCTCTCAAAAGGTGATCGATACAGAAATCCTACCAACGTTAAGGAGTGATGTGGCGCAATGTCTTGTTAGTTTCGAGCTGGTGTTCCCACCATCCTTCTTCAATATCATGACGCATGTCCTAGTTCATCTAGTCGACGAGATTGTCGTTCTGGGCCCTGTATTTCTACACAATATGTTCCCCTTTGAGAGGTTCATGGGAGTCCTAAAGAAATATGTCCGTAACCGCACTGGGCCAGAAGGAAGCATCTCCATGGGCCATCAAACAGAGGATGTCATTGGGTTTTGTGTTGACTTCATTCCTGACCTTAAGAAGATTGGTCTCCCTCAAATGCAGTATGATGGGAGACTGACTGGAAAAGGCACGCTTGAAGGGGACTCAATAATATGTAGGGACGGGCATTATTGATCTCAAGCACACTACACAGTTCTACAGAATTCTACATTGGTGACCCCGTATGTCGAAGAACACAAGAACATTCTGTGCTCCAAAAACCTGGAGCAGTGTGACGACTGGATTACATGTGAACACATCAGGACTTTCGGCAGTTGGTTGCAAACACGTCTCGGGGGTGACAACATTGTTTCTGATGAGTTGTACTCGTTGGCCAGGGGACCATCTTCGACTGTATTGACTTACAAAGGGTACGAGATAAATGGGAATACATTTTACACAATCGCCCAAGATCAAAAGAGCACCAACCAAAACAGCGGTGTCCGCTTTGATGTAGCAACCAAGAGGGGAAAGGACACATATTATGGTTACATAGTGGACATATGGGAACTTGACTATGGACATAATTTTAAGGTCCCTTTGTTTCAGTGCAAATGGGTCAATCTGTCAGGAGGCGGGGTACAGGTAGACCCACAGTACGGAATGACAATGGTGGATCTGAAAAATCTTGGGTACACAGACAAACCATTCGTCCTAGCCAATGATGTGGCACGGGTTTTCTATGTGAAGGACATGTCTACCAAACCGAGAAAAAGAAAAGGTATGGAAGCGAATACATCATACGTTGAGCCAAACTGCCACATAGTTCTTTCAGGAAAAAGAGACATCGTGGGATTGGAGGGCAAGACAAACATGTTTGAAGATTATGAAACGTTTCATGAAATTCCTCCCTTCAAAGTCAAGGCTGACCCAAGCACCCTGTTAAACGATGAAGATTATCCATGGTTACGGCGCAATAAGCAAAGGACATGATACGTCTCCAACGTATCTATAATTTTTGATTGCTCCATGCTATATTAGCTACTGTTTTGGACTATATTGGGCTTTATTTGCCACTTTTATATTATTTTTGGGACTAACCTATTAACCGGAGGCCCAGCCCAGAATTGTTGTTTTTTGCCTATTTCAGTGTTTCGAAGAAACGGAATATCAAACGGAATCCAAACGGAATAAAACCTTCGGGAACGTGATTTTCTCACCGAACGTGATCGAGGAGACTTGGACCCTACTCCAAGGAACAAAAGAGGCGGTCACGAGGGTGGGG
>NC_057814.1:638461418-638482382 GCF_018294505.1 Triticum aestivum
TGGGCCCCGTGTTGCTCCACCGACATACTCCTTCCTCCTATATATACCTACATACCCCCGTCAGATCAGATACGGAGCCAAAAACCTAATTCCACCGCCGCAACTTTCTGTATCCACGAGATCCCATCTTGGGGCCTGTTCCGGAGCTCCGCCGGAAGGGGATTCCACCACGGAGGGCTTCTACATCATCGCCATAGCCCCTCCGATGAAGTGTGAGTAGTTTACTTCAAACCTTCGAGTCCATAGCTAGTAGCTAGATGGCTTCTTCTCTCTTTTTGGATCTCAATACAATGTTCTCCCCCTCTCTCGTGGAGATCTATTTGATGTAATCTTCTTTTTGCGGTGTGTTTGTTGAGACTGATGAATTGTGGGTTTATGATCAGGTTTATCTATGAACAATATTTGAATCTTCTCTGAATTCTTTTATGTGTGATTGAGTTATCTTTACAAGTCTCTTCGAATTATCCGTTTGGTTTGGCTAACTAGATTGGTAGTTCTTGCAATGGGAGAAGTGTTTAGCTTTGGGTTCAATCTTGCGGTGTCCTTACCCAGTGACAGAAAGGGTTGCAAGGCACGTATTGTATTGTTGCCATCGAGGATAACAAGATGGGGTATTTATCATATTGCATGAATTTATTCCTCTACATCATGTCATCTTGCTTAAGGCGTTACTCTGTTTTCATTAACTTAATACTCTAGATGCATGCTGGATAGCGGTCGATGAGTGGAGTAATAGTAGTAGATGCAGGCAGGAGTCGGTCTACTTGTCTCGGACGTGATGCCTATATACATGATCATACCTAGATATCCTCATAACTATGCTCAATTCTGTCAATTGCTCAACAGTAATTTGTTCACCCACCGTAGAATACTTATGCTCTTGAGAGAAGCCACTAGTGAAATCTATGGCCCCCGGGTCTATTTTCATCATATTAATCTTTCTACACTTTTATTATTGCTTTGCTTTTTACTTTTCCTTTTATTTTACTTTGCATCTTTATACCAAAAATACCAAAAATATTATCTATCATCTGTATCAGATCTCACTCTCGTAAGTGACCGTGAAGGGATTGACAACCCCTATTCGCGTTGGTTGCGAGGAGTTATTTGCTTTGTGTAGGTATGAGGGACTTGTGCGTGGCCTCCTACAGGATTGATACCTTGGTTCTCAAAAACTGAGGGAAATACTTACGCTACTCTGCTGCATCATCCCTTCCTCTTCGGGGAAAACCAACGCAAGCTCAAGACATAGCAAGAAGGATTTCTGGCGCCGTTGCCGGGGAGTCTGCGCAAAAGTCAACATACCAAGTACCCATCACAATCCCTTATCTCTCGCATTACATTATTTGCCATTTGCCTCTCGTTTTCCTCTCCCCCACTTCACCTTTGCCGTTTTATTTGCCTCTCTTTCCCAATCTCCTCCTCTCTTTTCCGTTCGCCTTTTTCTTGCTTGTTTGCTTGTGTGTTGGATTACTTGCTGCCATGGCACGTGATAATACCAAATTGTGTGACTTTACCAATACCAACAATAATGATTTCCTTAGCACTCCGATTGCTCCTCTTGCCAATACTGAATCTTGTGAAATCAACGCTGCTTTATTGAATCTCGTTATGAAAGATCAATTCGCCGGCCTTCCTAGTGAAGATGTCGCTACTCATTTAAATAGCTTCGTGGATTTGTGTGATATGCAAAAGAAGAAAGATGTTGACAATGATGTTGTTAAATTGAAGCTATTCCCTTTTTCGCTTAGAGATTGTGCTAAAGTTTGGTTTTCGTCTTTGCCTAAAAATAGTATTGATTCTTGGAACAAGTGCAAAGATGCTTTTATCTCTAAGTATTTTCCTCCCGCTAAGATCATCACTCTTAGAAACGATATTATGAATTTTAAACAACTTGATCATGAGCATGTTGCCCAAGCTTGGGAAAGAATGAAATTAATGATTCGCAATTACCCTACTCATGGTTTGAATTTATGGATGATCATACAAAATTTTTATGCCGGTTTGAACTTTGCTTCTAGAAATCTCTTAGATTCAGCCGCGGGAGGCACTTTTATGGGAATCACATTAAGAGATGCTACAAAACTTCTTGATAATATTATGGCTAATTATTCTCAATGGCACACCGAAAGATCTTCTAGTAAAAAAGTGCATGCGGTAGAAGAAATTAATGTTTTGAGTGGAAAGATGGATGAACTTATGAAATTATTTGCTACTAAGAGTGTTTCTTCTGATCCTAATGATATGCCTTTGTCTACTTTGATTGAGAATAATAATGAATCTGTGGATGTGAATTTTGTTGGTAGGAATAATTTTGGTAACAACGCGTATAGAGGGAATTTTAATCCTAGGCCTTATCCTAGTAATCCTTCTAATAATTATGGAAATTCCTACAACAACTATTATGGAAATTTTAATATGATGCCCTCTGAATTTGAGACTAGTGTTAAAGAGTTTATGAATTCACAAAAGAATTTTAATGCTTTGCTTGAAGAGAAATTACTTAAAGTCGATGAATTGGCTAGGAACGTTGATAGAATTTCTCTTGATGTTGATTCTTTAAAGCTTAGATCTATTCCTCCTAAGCATGATATCAATGAGTCTCTCAAAGCCATGAGAATTTCCATTGATGAGTGCAAGGAAAGAACCGGTAGGATGCGTGCTATGAAACATGCCTTCATTAAAGCGTGTTCTTCCAATTCCCATGAAAACCAAGATGAAGATCTAAAAGTTATTGATGCGTCTCCCGCTAAATCCTTGTTTTGCAATATGAATCTTGATAATGATGAGATTGATTATGAGTCACCTTTGCCTAGAAGGCGTTCCAAAAATTCGGAGTTTATAGATCTTGATGCTAAAATTGGTAAAAGTGAGATTGAAGAAACTGAAACTCTAGATAATAAATTTACTATTGCGGATTTCAAGGAATTTGATTATGATAATTGCTCTTTAGAAAGTTGTATTTCCTTGTTGCAATCCGTTGTTAATTCTCCCCATGCTTATAGTCAAAATAAAGCTTTTACCAAACATATCGTTGATGCCTTGATGCAATCTTATGATGAAAAACTTAATTTGGAAGTTTCTATACCTAGAAAACTTTATGATGAGTGGGAACCTACTATAAAGATTAGAATTAAAGATTTTGAGTGTTTTGCTTTGTGTGATTTGGGTGCTAGTGTTTCCACGATTCCAAAGACTTTATGTGATATTCTAGATTTCCATGACCTTGATGATTGCTCTTTAAATTTGCACCTTGCGGATTCCACCATTAAAAAACCAATATGAAGGATCAATGATGTTCTCATTGTTGCAAATAGAAATTTGGTGCCCGTAGATTTTATCGTTCTTGATATATATTGCAATCTTGCTTGTCCTATTATTCTTGGTAGACCTTTCCTTAGAACGATTGGTGCGATTATTGATATGAAGGAAGGGAATATTAGATTCCAATTTCCATTAAAGAAAGTCATGGAACACTTTCCATGAAAGAAAGTCAAATTACCTTATGAATCTATTTTGAGAGCCACCTATGGATTGCCTACCAAATATGGCAATACCTAGATCTATTCTTGCTTTTATGCCTAGCTAGGGGCGTTAAACGATAGGGCTTGTTGGGAGGCAACCCAATTTTTTTTTATGTTTTTTGTTTTTGCTTCTGTTTAGTAATAAATTTATCATCTAACTTCTGTTTAGATGTGTTTTTATCTTTTAATAAGTGTTTGTGCCAAGTTAAACCTATAGGATCTTCTTGGATGATAGTTATTTGATCTTGCTGTAATTTCCAGAAACTTGCTGCTTATGAAACAAATTGTTAAAAATCACCAGAACGTGATAAATTAGTCATTCCAATTTCTGCTGATCAATAAACAAATTGCCTAGGTTGTCCTATTTTGGCTGATTTTTTGGAGTTCTAGAAGTTTGCGTTAGTTACAGATTACTACAGACTGTTCTGTTTTTGACAGATTCTGTTTTCCGTGTGTTGTTTGCTTATTTTGATGAATCTATGGCTAGTAAAATAGTTTATAATCCATAGAGAAGTTGGAATACAGTAGGTTTAACACCAATATAAATAAATAATGAGTTCATTACAGTACCTTGAAGGGGTCTTTTGTTTTCTTTCGCTAACGGAGCTCACGAGATTTCTGTTGAGTTTTGTGTTGTGAAGTTTTCAAGTTTTGGGTCAAATTCATTTGATGGATTATGGAACAAGGAGTGGCAAGAGCCTAAGCTTGGGGATGCCCATGGCACCCCCAAGATAATCCAAGGACTCCAAAAAGTCAAAGCTTGGGGATGCCCCGGAAGGCATCCCCTCTTTCGTCCACTTCCATCGGTAACTTTACTTGGAGCCATATTTTTATTGACCACATGATATGTGTTTTGCTTGGAGCGTCTTGTATTATTTGCGTCTTTGCTTTTTATTCTACCACAATCATCCTTGCTGTACACACCTTTTGAGAGAGCCATACATGAGTTGGAATTTGTTAGAATACTCTATGTGCTTCACTTATATCTTTTGAGCTTTATAGTTTTTGCTCTAGTGCTTCACTTATATCTTTTAGAGCACGATGGTGGATTGGTTTTAAAGAAACCTTTTGATCTCTCATGCTTCACTTAGATTATTTTGAGAGTCTTAAATAGCATGGTAATTTACTAAAAATAATAATATGCTTGGTATTCAAGATTTGTAAAACTTTCTTTTGAGTGCGTTGAATACTAAGAAAAGATTGATGCTTGATAATTGTTTTGAGATATGGAGGTAGTGATATTAAAGTCATGCTAGTTGGGTGATTATGAATTTGAAGAATGCTTGCGTTAAAGTTAGAAAGTCCCGTAGCATGCAACTATGGTTAAAGTTGTGTAACAAATTTGAAACATGAAGTGTACCTGGCTTGTGCATCCTTATGAGTGGCGGTCGGGGACGAGCGATGGTCTTTTCCTACCAATCTATCCCCCTAGGAGCATGCGCGTAGTACTTGATTTTTGATGACTTCTAAATTTTTGGAATAAGTATATGAGTTCTTTTGACTAATGTTGAGTCCATGGATTATACGCACTTTTACCTTTCCACCATTGCTAGCCTCTTCGGTACCGTGCATTGCCCTTTCTCACCTTGAGAGTTGGTACAAACTTCGCCGGTGCATCCAAACCCTGTGATACCATACGCTCTATCACACATAAACCTCCTTATATCTTCCTCAAAACAGCCACCATACCTACCTATTATGGCATTTCCATAGCCATTCCGAGATATATTGCCATGCAACTTTCCACCGTTCCGTTCATCATCATCATGACATACTTTACTTTTGTCATATTGCCATTGCATGATCATGTAGTTGACATCATATTTGTGGCAAAGCCACCATGCATAATTTTCATACATGTCACTCTTGATTCATTGCACCATCCCGGTACACCGCCGGAGGCATTCATATAGAGTCATATCTTGTTCTAGTTTCGAGTTGTAATTCATGTGTTGTAATCAATAAAAGTGTGATGATCATCATTATTAGAGCATTGTCCCAAGTGAGGAATTATAAAAAAGGCCATAAAAAAGAGAAGGCCCAATAAAAATGAGAGAAAAAGAGAGAAGGGACAATGTTACTATCCTTTTACCACACTTGTGCTTCAAAGTAGCACCATGTTTTTCATATAGTGAGTCTCATAGGTTGTCTTTTTCATACTAGTGGGAATTTTTCATTATAGAACTTGGCTTGTATATTTCTACGATGGGCCTCCTCAAGTGCCCTAGGTCTTGGTGAGCAACCAAGTTGGATGCACACCCACTAGTTTTCTTTTGTTGAGCTTTCATTCATTTATAGCTCTAGTGCATCCGTTGCATGGCAATCCCTACTCCTCATGTTGACATCAATTGATGGGCATCTCCATAGCCCGTTGATTATCCTCGTCAATGTGAGACTTTCTCCTTTTTTGTCTTCTCCATACAATCCCCATCATCATACTCTATTTCACCCATAGTGCTATATCCATGGCTCACGCTCATGTATTGCGTGAAAGTTGAAAAAGTTTGAGATTATTTAAGTATGAAACAATTGCTTGGCTTGTCATCGGGGGTATAGAAGTTGGGAACATCTTTGTGTGACAAAAATGAAGCATAGCCTAACTATATGATTTTGTAGGGATGAACTTTCTTTGCCATGTTATTTTGAGAAGACATGATTGCTTTTATTAGTATGCTTGAAGTATTATTATTTCTTATGTCAATATAAACTTTTGTCTTGAATCTTTCGAATCTGAATATTCATACCACAATTAAGAAGAGTTACATTGAAATTATGCCAAGTAGCACTCCGCATCAAAAATTCTCTTTTTATCATTTACCTACTCGAGGATGAGCAGGAATTAAGCTTGGGGATGCCTGATACGTCTCCAACGTATCTATAATTTTTGATTGCTCCATGCTATATTATCTACTGTTTTGGACTATGTTGGGCTTTATTTTCCACTTTTATATTATTTTTGGGACTAACCTATTAACCGGAGGCCCAGCCCAGAATTGCTGTGTTTTGCCTATTTCAGTGTTTCGAAGAAACGGAATATCAAACGGAGTCCAAACGGAATGAAACCTTCGGGAACGTGATTTTCTCACCGAACATGATCCAGGAGACTTGGACCCTACTCCAAGGAACAAAAGAGGCGGTCATGAGGGTGGGGGCGCACCCTCCCCCCCCCCAGGCGTGCCCCCCTTCCTCGTGGGCCCCCTGTTGCTCCACCGACGTACTCCTTCCTCCTATATATACCTACGTACCCCCGTCAGATCAGATACGGAGCCATAACCTAATTCCACCGCCGCAACTTTCTGTATCCACGAGATCCCATCTTGGGGCCTGTTTCGGAGCTCCGCCGGAAGGGGATTCCACCATGGAGGGCTTCCACATCATCACCATAGCCCTCCGATGAAGTGTGAGTAGTTTACTTCAGGCCTTCGGGTCCATATCTAGTAGCTAGATGGCTTGTTCTCTCTTTTTGGATCTCAATACAATGTTCTCCCCCTCTCTCGTGGAGATCTATTCAATGTAATCTTCTTTTTATGGTGTGTTTGTTGAGACCGATGAATTGTGGGTTTATGATCAAGTTTATCTATGAACAATATTTGAATCTTCTCTGAATTCTTTTATGTGTGATTGAGTTATCTTTACAAGTCTCTTCGAATTATCTGTTTGGTTTGGCCAACTAGATTGGTAGTTCTTGCAATGGGAGAAGTGTTTAGCTTTGGGTTCAATCTTGTGGTGTCCTTACCCAGTGACAGAAAGGGTTGCAAGGCACGTATTGTATTGTTGCCATCGAGGATAACAAGATGGGGTATTTATCATATTGCATGAATTTATTCCTCTACATCATGTCATCTTGCTTAAGGCGTTACTCTGTTTTCATTAACTTAATACTCTAGATGCATGCTGGATAGCGGTCGATGAGTGGAGTAATAGTAGTAGATTGAGGCAGGAGTCGGTCTACTTGTCTCGGACGTGATGCCTATATACATGATCATACCTAGATATCCTCATAACTATGCTCAATTCTGTCAATTGCTCAACAGTAATTTGTTCACCCACCGTAGAATACTTATGCTCTTGAGAGAAGCCACTAGTGAAATCTATGGCCCCGGGGTCTATTTTCATCATATTAATCTTTCTACACTTTTATTATTGCTTTGCTCTTTACTTTTCCTTTTATTTTACTTTGCATCTTTATACCAAAAATACCAAAAATATTACCTATCATCTCTATCAGATCTCACTCTCGTAAGTGACCGTGAAGGGATTGACAACCCCTATTCGCGTTGGTTGCGAGGAGTTATTTGCTTTGTGTAGGTACGAGGGACTTGTGCGTGGCCTCCTACTGGATTGATACCTTGGTTCTCAAAAACTGAGGGAAATACTTACGCTACTCTGCTGCATCATCCCTTCCTCTTCGGGGAAAACCAATGCAAGCTCAAGACGTAGCAGGACACAAGCGAAGAAAAAGTGAATACTTTCTCTCTACAACTATTATGATGATACCTTTGATCTAGATTATCACTGCAGTTACATGTGAAGAATTGAAATGCCTTTTGTAACAGATGAGTTTTCGTATGAAACCCTAATACTTCGAAAGAGATTGTCCATTTTGTACACGAAGTGCATCCATTTTTTCCGTAACCCTCTCAACTTTTTAGCACATGCTATGTGGGTGAAATGATGATACCTTGCCAACTTTCACATTTGTAGTGCTTTTCAATTTTAGGGTCATTTAGCTTAAAAATCAGTAAATGCATGAAAAATACCAGATGAAGTCAGAAAGGGTTTAAAATTGATGATGTGGCTTTGAATGGTTCATTTTGAAAACACAAAAAGTCTGGAGTTCAAATAAGTTCAAAAAAAGAAATACCTTTGTAACAGATGAGTTTTCGTCCGAAACCCTGATATTTCGAAAGAGATTGTCTGTTTTGTACACGAAGTGCATCCAGTTTTTGCTGTAACCCTCTCAACTTTTTATAACATGCTATGTGGGTGAAATGATGATACCATGCCAACTTTCAACATGTTCAGAGTTCATTTGTAGTGCTTTATAATTTCAGGGTCATTTAGCTTAAAAAAATCAGTAAATGCATGAAAAATACCAAATGAAGCCAGAAAGGGTTCAAAATTGATGATGTGGCTTTGAATGTGGCATTTTGAACACACAAAAAGTCTGGAGTTCAAATAAGTTCAAAAAATCAAATCCCTTTGTAACAGATGAGTTTTCGTCCGAAACCCTGATACTTCGAAAGAGATTGTCCATTTTGTACATGAAGTGCATCCAGTTTTTCCCGTAACCCTCTCAACTTTTTAGCACATGCTATGTTGGTGAAATGATGATACCATGCCAACTTTCAAGCTTTTCAGAGTTCATTTGTTGTGCTTTTCAATTTCAGGGTCATTTAGCTCAAAGAATGAACTAATAGCAAAAAAATGAACTAAAAATAAACAATTAAAATATTTTGCTATGATCAACTAAAACAAAACTATAATATTCTTCAATAACAAAAATAATCAACTAAAAAGCTTTTATAAAACTCTAATAGCAAAAGGAATCAACTAAAAAGCTTTTATAAACCTCTAGTATTTTTGCAACTAAAATTATATAGAATTTATGCAACTAAAATTATCAAAGTATTTTCTGTTCAAAACATTAAAAGCAAAAAGAAATTTCATAAAGAAATTTTTTGTTAGAAACTTTAATAGCAAACTAAAATAAAAAAAATCTGTTTTTTGATTAAAAGAGATATTTAAAATAACCTAAAACTACCAAATTGAATATAATGATAAAACACGGTGATAACCGGTAAGTATACGGGATCAATTGTAGCCTCTTTCGATAAGTAAGAGTGTCGAACCCAACGAGGAGCTAAAGGTAGAACAAATACTCCCTGAAGTTCTATTGACCACCGATACAACTCTACGCACGCTTGACGTTCGCTTTACCTAGAACAAGTATGAAACTAGAAGTACTTTGTAGGTCTTGTTGGATAGGTTTGCAAGATAATAAAGAACACGTAAATAAAAAGTAGGGGATGTTTAGATAAAGAAGCAATAAAGTTAGTATAGCGAGTGTGGAAAAGTGGTGGTAGGAGTTGTGAAATTGTCCCTAAGCAATTGACTACTTTACTAGACCGATAGCAGTTTTATGTGGGAGAGGCCACTGCTAGCATGTCATCCCTGACTTGGAATTCTATGCACTTATGATTGGAACTATTAGCAAGCATCCGCAACTACTAACGTTCGTTAAAGTAAAACCCAACCATAGCATTAAGATATATTGGTCCCCCTTCAATCCCGTATGCATCAATTTCTATGCTAGGTTGAAGCTTCTGTCACTCTTGCCCTCCAATACATAGTCCTATCAACATACAACTAACCCTATGGTGTGATCCACGCGCGTGCTCATACGATGGGAACCAAAGGACAGCAACATAACCACAAGCAAATTAAATCAATCATAGCAATTCGTCAACCACCAATAGGACAACGAAAATCTACTCAGACATCATAGGATGGCAACACATCATTGGATAAGAAAATGAAGCATAAAGCAGCATGTTCAAGTAGAGGGTACAACGGGTTGTGGGAGTGTGGACCGCTGTAGATAGACGGGGGAAGGTGATGGAGATGTTGGTGAAGATGGCGGAGGTGTTGGTGTAGATCGCGGTGATGATGATGGCCCCCGGCGGTGTTCCGGCGCCACCGGAAGCAAGGGGGAGAGAGGCCCCCTTCTTCTTCTTCTTCCTTGACCTCCTCCCTAGATGGGAGAAGGGTTTCCCCTCTGGTCCTTGGCTCCCATGGTGTGGGAGGGGCGAGAGCCCCTCCGAGATTGGATCTGTCTCTCTGTCTCTCTCTGTTTCTGCGTTCTGGTATTCTGCCCTGGCACCGTTTCTTTTATATCTGGAGATCCGTAACTCCGATTGGATTCAAACCTTCGTCCAGATTTTTCTCCAAAAATTAGCTTTCTTGTGGCCGAAGAAGAGCAGCAACCGCCTTATGGGTGGCCCACGAGGGGGGCAGGTGCGCCCCCTGCCTCGTGGCCACCTCGGGCACCGTCTCGCGTTGATTCTTCTTCTCATATTCTCCAAATATTCCAAAAATATTCTCCGTCTGTTTTTATCCCGTTTGGATTCCGTTTGATATGGGGTTTCTGCGAAACATAAAACATGCAACAAACAGGAACTAGCACTGGGCACTGAATCAATATGTTAGTCCCAAAAAATAGTATAAATAGTTGACAAAAGTATATGAAAGTTGAATAATATTGGCAGGGAACAATCAAAAATTATAGATACGATGGAGACGTATCAGCATCCCCAAGCATAATTCCTGCTCGTCCCCGAGTAGGTAAATGATAAAAAAGATAATTTTTTATGTGGAATGCTACCTAGCATAATCTTGATCATATATCTAATCATGGCATGAATGTTAAGACACGAGTGATTCAAGGCAATATTCTATCATTTGACATAAAAACAATAATACTTCAAGCCTACTAATAAAGCAATCATGTCTTTTCAAAATAACATGGCCAAAGAAAGTTATCCCTACAAAATCATATAGTCTGGCTATGCTCCATCTTCATCACACAAAATATTCACATCATGCACAACCCCGATGACAAGCCAAGCAATTGGTTCATACTTTTTAACGCGCTTCAGACTTTTCAACCCTCACGCAATACATGAGCGCAACCCATGGACATAGCACTTTAGTTGGAATAGAATATGATGATGGGGATTATGTGGAGAAGACAAAAAAAGGAGAAAGTCTCACATCGACGCGGCTAATCAACGGGCTATGGAGATGCCCATCAATTGATGTCAATGCGAGGAGTTGGGATTGCCATGCAACGGATGCACTAGAGCTATAAGTGTATGAAAGCTCAACAAAAGAAACTAAGTGGGTGTGCATCCAACTTGCTTGCTCACGAAAACCTAGGGCATTTTGTGGAAGCCCATCGTTGGAATATACAAGCCAAGTTCTATAATGAAAAAAATTCCCACTGGTATATGAAAGTGACAACATAAGAGACTCTCTATATGAAGAACATGGTGCTACTTTGAAGCACAAGTGTGGAAAAAGAGAATAGTAGCATTGTCCCTTTTTATATATATTTTTCTTTTTTTTTGCGGGCTTCTTTGGCCCCCTTTTTTATTTAGGCTTCTTTGTCCTCTTTTTTTGGGACAATGCTCTATTAATGATGATCATCACACTTCTATTTACTTACAACTCAATGTTACAACTCGATAGTAGAACAAAGATATGACTCTATATGATTGCCTCCGGCGGTGTACCGGGATGTGCAATGATCTAGCGTAGCAATGACATCAAAAAATGGACAAGCCATGAAAACATCATGCTAGCTATCTTACGATCATGCAAAGCAATATGACAATAAATGCTCAAGTCATGTATATGATGGAAGTTGCATGGCAATATATCTCGGAATGGCTATGGAAATGCCATGATAGGTAGGTATGGTGGCTGTTTTGAGGAAGATATAATGAGGCTTATGTGTGATAGAGCGTATCGTATCACGGGGTTTGGATGCACCAGCGAAGTTTGCACCAACTCTCGAGGTGAGAAAGGACAATGCACGGTACCGAAGAGGCTAGCAATGATGGAAGGGTGAGAGTGCATATAATCCATGGACTCACATTAGTCATAAAGAACTCATATACTTATTGCAAAAGTTTATTAGCCCTCGAAGCAAAGTACTACTACGCATGCTCCTAGGGGGATAGATTGGTAGGAAAATACCATCGCTCGTCCCCGACCGCCACTCATAAGGAAGACAATCAATAAATACCTCATGCTCCGACTTCGTTACATAACGGTTCACCATACGTCCATGCTACGGGAATCACAAACTCCAACACAAGTATTTCTACAATCCACAACTGCCCACTAGCATGACTCTAATATCACCATCTTTATATCGCAAAACTATTGCAAGAAATCAAACATATCATATTCAGCGATCTACAAGTTTTATGTAGGATTTTATGACTAACGATGTGAAAGACCAATTCATGTCATCTCTCTAAATAGATATAAGTGAAGCAAGAGAGTTTAATTCTTTCTACAAAAGATATGCCCACGCTCTAACAAATATAAGTGAAGCAAAAGAGCATTCTACAAATGGAGGTTTTCTATGTGAAGAGAAACAGGCAATCCAAACTTCAAATGATATAAGTGAAGCACATGAAGCATTCTATAAAGTCATACTCAAAAGATTTAAGTGAAGTGCAATGAGAATTATATAAATAAACCAAGGACTATCTCATACCAGAAAGGTGCACAAAAGAAAACTGAAAACTAAATGCAAAAGACGCTCCAAGACTTGTACATATCGCATGAACCAAACAAATCCGAAAACATACCGATACTTGTTGATGAAAGAGGGGATGCCTTCCGGGGCATCCCCAAGCTTAGACGCTTGAGTCTTCTTGAATATTTACTTGGGGTTCCTTGGGCATCCCCAAGCTTGAGCTCTTGCCTCTCTTCCTTTTCCTCATATCGAGACCTCCTCGATCAAACACTTCATCCACACAAAACTTCAACAGAAAACTCGGTAAGATCCGTTAGTACAATAAAGCAAATCACTACTCTAAGTACTGTTGCAAACCAATTAAAATTTTGTTTTTGCATTGTGTCTACTGTAATATAGCTTTTCCATGGCTTAATCCACTGATAGAAATTGATAGTTTCATCAAAACAAGCAAACTATGCATCAAAAACAGAATCTGTCAAAAACAGAACAGTCTGTAGCAATCTGAACATTCACCATACTTCTGATACCCCTAAAATTCTACCAAAATTAGGAAAAAGAAACAATTTGTACAGAAAGACGGTGCAAAAGGAATCAGAACCATTTGACGCTCCAGGTAAAAATGTAAAATCGCGCACTACAGACAAAGTTTCTGTCCTGCACCGTACAAACCAACAAGCATTGTAAACATCCTAAAGGCAAACCTTGGCACATTATTTTTATAATACAATGGAATTGTACAAGGGGATAATTATTTTTGATGAAAAGTTTCTGTAATTAAGATTCACAAAGTTTCCGTGAGCATGAACAAAGTTCAAGGCTAGCTCCTACTTCAACAATGCTTATCTCTCTTACTTTCACTTTCCTTTTTGAAAAGTTTTGGGTTCCCCTCTTTATTTCTCTACGCCTAATGTCTCAGTAGGTAGGTAGTTCGTTCGTTTGTTTGTTTCCACCCTTCCATCGATCTCCCCCCACCACCACGCGATCTTCCCCACCCCACCGATTTTTTTCCTCCCTCCGAAAATCAAGACCGACCGGTTTTCTCTACTCCTAACGGAGCAGCCAATCAACCAACGAAATAAATCTGCAGCCAATAAACCGGCAGCCATTCATGTATTCCATATATATATATGGAGTAAATCGGCAGCGAATCAATCACGGACTCGGGATCATTCTTTTCTAGGGATCATCTGGAAGATTTTGGCTTTTTGTCTACCGACAAAAACAAATCGCTCCACGCGTAATCCTCTCTCCCTCTATCTGTCTCAGATCTCAGCCCTTTCACTTCTATGGTTCCCACACCGCCGCCTCCGTTGGCCTCATGCAGACCTACCGAACGACCACGTGAAGCGAGAGCTCTCGGTGCTCAAGATACGGGCGGAGGAGGAGACGACGGAGGCACCATGGTCGCGGCGGCGGTGGCATTCAAATCGAGAGTGGAGCTTGCCATGAGAATTGACAAGCACGTGGTTGTGCTTCACTGCCCCCTCTGCACCCTCCCCTTCAAGCCTCCATCTTGCAGTTGCAGCTTCCTCCCTTCCTTTCCTTCTTTCTTCCATACTTCGGCTGGGCCGGTGAAGATCGATTCTTTCATGAAGATGTGCTGATTTACTGACCGACTTGGCGTCATGGCCTGCAGTGCAAAGGGGGTACTTGGCCTACGGCGGCTGCACTTCAGACAGTGCAAGACGTTCGTGGACGGCATCGGGTTCTTTGACCCCTGCCCTGGCCCGAGCCCGCGCTGGACGCCGTGGTGTCCTCGACCATGATCGAGTGCCCCGGCACCGGCTGACTGAGATACGTGACCTATGTGACCTACCTCAAAGTCACCAACCACCAGAGTGCATGCCGCTGCACGGAGCCCGGCAGCGGCTTCGTCGACTGATGACCCACAAGTGTAGGGGATCTATCGTAGTCCTTTCGATAAGTAAGAGTGTCGAACCCAATGAGGAGCAGAAGGAAATGATAAGCGGTTTTCAGTAAGGTTTTCTCTGCAAGCACTGAAATTGTAGGTAATAGATAGTTTTATGATAAGATAAATTGTAAAGAGTAACAAGCAATAAAAGTAAATAAAGTGCAGCAAGGTGGCCCAATCCTTTATGTAGGAAAGGATAAGCCTGGGCAATTTCTAATAATGAGAAAGGAGCTCCCGAGGACACATGGGAATTATCGTCAAGCTAGTTTTCATCACGTTCATATGATTCGCGTTCGGTACTTTGATAATTTGATATGTGGGTGGACCGGTGCTTGGGTACTGCCCTTACTTGGACAAGCGTCCCACTTATGATTAACCCCTATTGCAAGCGTCCGCAACTACAAAAGAAGTATTAAGGTAAACCTAACCACAACATTAAACGTATGGATCCAAATCAGCCCCTAACGAAGCAACGCATAAACTAGGGTTTAAGCTTCTGTCACTCTAGCAACCCATCATCTACTTATTACTTCCCAATGCCTTCCTCTAGGCCCAAATAATGGTGAAGTGTCATGTAGTCGACGTTCACATAACACCACTAGAGGAAAAGACAACATACATCTCATCAAAATATCGAACGAATACCAAATTCACATGACTACTAATAGCAAGACTTCACCCATGTCCTCAGGAACAAACGTAACTACTCACAAAGCATATTCATGTTCATGATCAGAGGAGTATTAATATGCATTAAGGATCAGAACATATGATCTTCCACCAAATAAACCAACTAGCATCAACTCCAAGGAGTAATCAACACTACTAGCAACCCACAGGTACCAATTTGTGGTTTGATACAAGATTGGATACAAGAGATGAACTAGGGTTTTGAGAGGAGATGGTGCTGGTGAAGATGTTGATGGAGATTGACCCCCTCTCGATGAGAGGATCGTTGGTGATGACGATGGTGATGATTTCCCCCTCCCGGAGGGAAGTTTTGCCCGGCAGAAAAGCTCTGCCGGAGCTCTAGATTGGTTCCGCCAAGGTTCCGCTTCGTGGCGGCGGAGTTTCGTCCCGTAAGCTTGCCCACAATTTTTTCCAGGATAAAATCTATCATATAGCAGAAGATGGACACCGGGGGGCCACCAGGGGGCCCGGGAGACAGGGGGCGCGCCCAGTAAGGGGGGGGCGCCCCCACCCTCCTGGCCAGGGTGTGGGCCCCCTGAGGTATTTCTTCTGCTCAATAATTCTTATATATTCCAAAAACAGGTTTCATGGAGTTTCAGGACTTTTGGAGCTGTGCAGAATAGGTTTCCAATATTTGCTCCTTTTCCAGCCAGAATTCCAGCTGCCGGCATTCCCCCTCTTCATGGTAAACCTTGTAAAATAAGAGAGAATAGCCATAAGTATTGATATATAATGTGTAATAACAGCCCATAATGCAATAAATATTGATATAAAAGCATGATGCAAAATGGACGTATCAACTCCCCCAAGCTTAGACCTCGCTTGTCCTCAAGCGAAAGCCAATATCGAAAAATATGTCCACATGTTTAGAGATAGAGGTGTCGCTAAAATAAAATACGGACATGAGGGCATCATGATCATTCTTATAACAACAACATATATAGATCTTATCATGTGATTTCTTATGCTCAAGTAACAATCAATTCACAATGTCAAGTATGGTTCAAAAACTTTATTGAGAACTAACAAACTATAATCTCAGTCATTGAAGCAATTGCAATTTATCATAACATCAGAAAGAGTCATCAATAGAGCTTTTCAGCAAGTTCACATACTCAACTATCTTGCAGTCTTCTACAATTGCTAACACTCACGCAATACTTGTGGTTATGGAGTTTCAGCCGGACACTGAGAAAGATAGGGGCTTATTGTGTTGCCTCCCAACGTATTCACCTTTAGGTGATGTCAACAATAATAGCCCATGCTAACTTACATCCAATTGGATATATATATCATTATCTTTCAAACACGAGGAGCTTGCCAAAGGATGAAATAAAAAAAAGGAAAGGTGAAGATCACCTTGACTCAAGCTTAAAGCAAAGACATAAAGTAAAAGATAGGCCCTTCGTAGAGGGAAGCAGAGGTTGTCATGCGCTTTTATGGGTTGGATGCACAAAATCTTAATGCAACAGAACGTCACTTTATATTGCCCCTTGTATGTGGACCTTTATTATGCAGTCAGTCGCTTTTATTACTTCCACAACAAGATCGTACAAAGCTTATTTTCTCTGCACTAATAAGTCATGCATATTTAGAGAGCAATTTTTATTGCTTGCACCGATGACAACTTACTTGAAGGATCTTACTCAATCCATAGGTAGGTATGGTGGACTCTCATGGCAAAAACTGGGTTTACGGATAATTGGAAGCACAAGTAGTATCTCTACTTGGTGTAGGGAATTTGGCTAGCATGAGGGGGAAAGGCAAGCTCAACATGTTTGGAAGGTCAATGACAATATACTTTAACTGAGATGTGAGAAAACATAAACCATTACGTTGTCTTCCTTGTCCAACGTCAACTCTTTTAGCATGTCATACTTAATGAGTGCTCCCAATCATAAAAGGTGTCCAAGATAATATATTTATATGTGAACCTCTCTTTCCTTATCACTTCCTATTAATTGCAACGATGACCAAAACTACGTATATCAACTCTCAACAATTTTTATGCCTCATACTTTCTATGTGTGAAGTCATTACTATCCACAAGATCAATATGAACTCTTTTATTCTTTCTACTTTCTCAAGATCATAGGAAGATAGCAAAGCCCTTGACTCAACACTAAAATTTATTATAGATAGCTCACAGACTCGATTACAGAAAGAGATCATAAAGCAAAACTCAAAACTACTTGATATCAAAACTTCAATCTACTAGATCAATATACTACGAAAAGGATCGAACTAAATAAAGCGGTAAAGATAGGAGTGTGATGGTGATATGATACCGGGGCACCTCCACCAAGCTTGGCAGTTGCCAAGGGGAGTGCCCATACCCATATGATTATGTCCTCGGAGGTGGTAAACTAGGAGTTGTTTTGGATTCGGTTTACTTACCTTACCACATACCTATTCCTTTTCGGAGTCTGGAACGTTCTGGAAAGTGTCCCTTATGTATTCCTCCGGGGTTACAGTTTCAATAATATTAGTTTTACATTAATAGGATTACCTGAAATATAATGTTTAATTCTTTGACTGTTCACCACCCTCGGACTTGTGCATTCGAAGTTGTTGATTTTTATGGCACCAGAACGATAGACCTCCTCGATAACGTAAAGACCTTCCCATTTAGAGAGAAGTTTTCCTGCAAAAAATCTTAAACAAGAGTTGAATAGAAACACATAATCACCTACGTTAAACTCACGCTTTTGTATCATTTTGTCATGCCGGCGTTTGACTTTTTCTTTGAATAGCTTGGCATTTTCATAGGCTTGGGTTCTCCATTCATCAAGTGAGCTAATATCGTCTTTGCACTGGAAAGTTTGAAGTCATAGTTGAGCTCTTTAATAGCCCAATATGCTTTATGTTCAAGTTCTAGAGGTAAATGACAAGCTTTTCCATAAACCATCTTATAAGGAGACATACCCATAGGATTTTTGTATGGAGTTCTATAGGCCCATAATGCATCATCAAGTTTTTTGGACCAATTCTTTCTAGATCTATTGACAGTCTTTTGCAAAATTAATTTGAGCTCTCTATTGCTCAATTCTACTTGACCACTAGACTGAGGATGATAAGGAGATGCAATTCTATGATTAACATCATACTTAGCAAGCATTTTACAGAAAGCACCATGAATAAAATGTGAACCACCATCAGTCATAAGATATCTAGGTACTCCAAACCTCAGAAAAATAACTTCTTTAAGCATTTTAATAGAAGTGTTATGATCAGCACTACTAGTTGGAATAGCTTCTACCCACTTAGTAACGTAATCAACACCAACTAAGATATGTGTATAACCATTAGAGGCAGGAAAAGGTCCCATATAATCAAAACCCCAAACATCAAATGGTTCAATAACAAGAGAATAATTCATAGGCATTTCTTGATGTCTACTAATGTTACCTATTCTTTGACCTTCATCACAAGATAAGACAAACTTACGAGTATCTTTGAAGAGAGTAGGCCAATAAAAGCCAGATTGCAGTACCTTGTGTGCAGTTCTATCTCTAGCGTGGTGTCCTCCATAGGATTCAGAGTGACACTTGCGTAGGATCTGTTCCTGTTCATGCTCAGGCACACAACGTCTAATAACACCATCTACTCCTTCTTTATAAAGGTGTGGATCATCCCAGAACTAATGTCTTGTAGCGACCAGACCTCAGACGGTCCAGTCTCTGTGCATCAGTGTCATCCAAGATCAGTAATGCTGACACGCACAGTACTCGAAGGATTTATAACAGAGTAGCAATCACACACTTATTACATCGAATGTCTCCAAAGAGAACTTATTACAATAAGTATGGCTTAAGGCCATCTAATAACGATAACAGCGGAAAGCTTGGAAGATAAGTGAGTCCATCAACTCCAACGGCATCACTGAGTATAGAACCACGACCTAAGGCACCTTACTCGTCGTCTGAAAAATCTGCAACATGAAACGTTGCAGGCCGAAAACGGGTCAGCACATGGAATATGCTGGCAAAGTAACAATAGAGAGTAATGAACAAAGTAATGCTATACTACATGCATATTTGGCTGGTGGAAAAGCTCTATGGTTACTGTTTTGCGAAAAGCCAATTTTTCCCTACTGCAAAGGAATAAATTTTATTTAACTATCAAGGTGGTTGTTAAACATTGAGAATGGTTGACAGCATTCTCAATCCCAATTAAGTATCATCATCAAACCCAACAAAAATTAATTAAAGTAACATGATGAGATTCACATGATAATCCAAGAACTAGATACTCAAGATGTACATAACCGGGGACACGGCTAACCATGATTAGATTGTACACTCTGCAAAGGTTTGCGCACTTTTCCCCACAAGACTCGATCTCCTCCGTTGGATTTCTCGCACTACATGGTGTTTGAGAAACGGATGACCGAGACACAGTCTTTCAGAGGCACTCGCACCTTACGATCGGGTAGACAGTACCACCTACATCCCCTACATATGCTAGTCTACCACTGTAAGAGTTCGCACAACTTACTCAACTATGCTAGAGCCCATAATAGCTTGTGGCTGCACACGGAAGTTTCTAGCATGAATAATCTCATGATCCCTTTGAAACTAGGTGGCGGTCCAAAAAGAAAAGCAGGCAATCCTGGAATACCCAGGTACCTCAATCCACCCAGATGTGTGTTTTAGTTGCAACCTTAAGTAAACCATTAATTAACAATCTCAAACCCAATCCACGTCTACTAGCATAGCATAGCAATGTAAGCAAACGTAGAAGTAACTCCCAGGGTTTGATAATAAACAGGTAATAGGTACTACCTCATCTACTTCCCAGATCCCACAATTTAATTAGATCCTAATCATGCAGTGTTTGAGGGTTGATCTAATGCATTAAAACTGGGTAGTAAAAGGGGTATGATCAAAGTGTTACTTGCGTTGCTGATGATCCGCGAAACCTAGCGATTCGAAGTAACAAGCGGCGCTCCGGGTACTCTATCGCAAACAAACAAGCATACAATAAATACTCATCTAATGCACAGGTAAAATTCAAATAAAAGATCTAACCAGAAAGTTCAACTTAAGAACTCCGGTTTGCAAAAAGAATCAAATCGAACGAAGCAATGAAAGTCAAACGGCGAAAGAAACAAGCTTCGTTTACTAATCTGGACCTAAGTCAAGTTTTACAGAAGCAAAAACTTGTTTGAGTTGGTTAAACGGAAAAAGGGTTTCGAGACGAAACTCTAGGCGCTTGAATCGCCTGATTCCAATAAATGAGCGAAAAGTTATACTAGTTTGAAAATCGGATCAGAAATCACGATCAGAAAAATCACGGAATAAATCCGAGAAAAAAAACGACGAACAGATTAACGAACGAACGTTCGTTATCTGGATCTAAACGGTGAACGCGTTCGTTAAAACGAACGAACGAGCGAACGCTCGCTAATTAACCTAAACCAAAAAAACCGATCTAATAAAAATAAAAAAACCGATCTAAAAAAACCGACGAAAACCGAACGGTTAACCGGAGAAGACCGGCAGCGGCGGCTACCTCTGGCGGCTCCGGCGAGGCAGGCGGCGGCTCCGGTCGGCGGCGGGGCG
>NC_057814.1:638482975-638490960 GCF_018294505.1 Triticum aestivum
CGCGGGTGGCGGCGGCGGCGGCGGGTGGGGCGGCGACTCGGGCTAGGGTTTGGCCCGGGGTGGGCCGGCGGCTTATAAAGCCCCCGCGGGCAGAGTCCCGCTCGGGCACGGCCCAAAGTCGGTTTCTTTTTTTAATAATTAGGCGCAGAAAAACAATTAAAAGAAATACTAAAGGGACTCGAAAAATCCCGAAATAAATTTTCCCCGGCTTCTAAAATCAAGCCGGACAAGATGAACATTTATTTGGGGCCTAAATGGAAATTTGAAAAACGCACATTTTTCCTAAATTCAAATAAAATATCAAAAAAACTCCGAAATAAAATCTTATTTGATTTTTTTATTAAATCTTCGATATTCCTATATTTTGGGAAAGTCATTTTATTCCCCCTCTCATATTTTTGTAATTGGAATAGTTGAAGATAAAATAAATAAAACCAAGTGATCCTATTTTCAAAATTTGATAAAACTCAAATATGAAATAACGAAATCCCCAACTCTCTCCGTGGGTCCTTGAGTTGCGTAGAATTTCTAGGATCAAACCTAAATGAAATAAAAATATGATATGCAACGATGATCTAATGTATAACATTCCAAATTGAAAATTTGGGATGTTACAAACCTACCCCCCTTAAGATGAATCTCGCCCTCGAGATTCGGGTTGGCTAGAAAATAGGTGAGGGTGGTCCTTCCGTAGATCTTCCTCTTGCTCCCAGGTGGCTTCATCCTCGGTATGGTGGCTCCACTGAACTTTGCAAAACTTGATAATCTTGCTGCGGGTGACTCGGCTAGCATACTCGAGAATCTTAACTGGCTTCTCCTCGTAGGTCAAATCACTATCCAACTGAATCGCTTCCAACGGCACGGTATCTCTTAGCGGTATGTCAACCATCTCTGCGTGGCACTTCTTCAACTGGGAAACGTGGAACACATCGTGAACTCCTGATAATCCTTCAGGTAATTCCAACTTGTAAGCAACTTCTCTCATACGTTCCAAAACCTTGTATGGTCCTACAAATCGTGGCGCTAACTTTCCCTTAACTCCAAAGCGCTTAACTCCTCGAAGTGGAGATACACGAAGATAAACTCTGTCTCCGACTTCGTAAACTGTCTCCTTGTGTTTCGAATCCGCATAGCTTTTCTGCCTGGATTGGGCTACCTTGAGCCTATCGTGAATCAACTTCACCTTTTGTTCAGACTCTTTAATCAAATCCAGTCCAAACAACTGGCGGTCTCCAACTTCATCCCATAACAATGGTGTTCTGCACCTCCTTCCGTACAAGGCTTCGAAAGGGGCCTTCTTCAGACTAGATTGATAACTGTTGTTGTAAGAAAACTCCGCATATGGCAAGTTGTCATCCCAACTGGATCCATAATCTAGCGCACAAGCTCTCAACATGTCCTCCAAAATCTGGTTCACTCTTTCAGTCTGTCCATCTGTCTGTGGATGAAAAGTTGTACTGAACTCTAGCCTCGTACCCAAAGTCTCGTGTAACTGATGCCAGAACTTTGAAGTAAACTGGGTTCCTCTATCTGATACAATGCTCCTCGGAACTCCATGCAGACATACGATCCTGGTCTTATATATCCTTGCCAACTTAGCACTACTGTAAGTAGTCTTTACTGGGATGAAATGAGCTACTTTCGTCAAACGATCAACTACAACCCATATTGAGTCATAGCCCGAACGAGTCCTGGGCAATCCCGTGATAAAATCCATACCTAGCTTATCCCACTTCCATTCGGGTATCTGCAATGGCTGTAGCAATCCGGCTGGCTTTTGATGCTCTGCCTTCACTTTCTGACATACATCACAAACTGCTACATACTCCGCAATATCCTTCTTCATTCCGGTCCACCAGAAAGTATCCTTCAAATCCAAATTCATCTTGGTATTTCCTGGGTGAATCGAATACGGTGAATCATGGGCCTCTTGCAAAATCAACTTCCTGATCTCGGGATCATTGGGCACATAAACGCGGTCCTCAAACCACAGGGTATCGTGCTCATCCTCACGAAATCCCTTGGCTTTTCCTTTACTCATCCTTTCCTTTATTTGGCAATCTCCTTGTCTGTCTCTTGAGCTTCTCTGATCTTATTCATCAAAGTAGACTGAATTTCTAATGTGGCAACATAGCCTCTCGGAACTATCTCCAAACATAGTTCACGAAGATCCTCGGCTAATTCCTTCGGTAACTCTCCAGTCATTAGTGTGTTTACATGGCTCTTGCGGCTCAATGCGTCTGCTACTACGTTAGCCTTCCCGGGTTGATAATGCAATCTCACATCATAATCCTTTATGAGCTCCAACCATCTCCTTTGCCTGAGATTCAGCTCCTTCTGCGTGAAGATGTATTTCAAACTCTTATGATCCGTGTACACCTCATAGTGGTTTCCGATGAGAAAATGTCTCCATGTTTTTAGCGCATGCACTACGGCTGCTAACTCCAAATCATGCGTGGCATAATTCAACTCATGTGGCTTAAGTTGTCGTGAGGCATAGGAAACAACTCTTCCTTCCTGCATCAACACGGCTCCAAGTCCTCGACATGAAGCATCACAGTATATTTCATATTCCTTGCGCTGATCTGGCAATATCAACACTGGTGAAGTGACCAAACGTTTCTTCAACTCCTGGAAACTGGCTTCACATTCCTCAGTCCAATTGAACTTGGTGTCCTTCTTCAACAGCTCCGTCATAGGTTTAGCAATCTTCGAGAAATTCTCAATGAATCTCCGGTAGTATCCTGCAAGTCCAAGAAAACTCCGGATCTCTCCAACTGATGTGGGTGATTCGCATCTTGTTACGGTGTCAACCTTGGAGGGGTCTACTGCTATACCTTCTCCGGATATAACGTGTCCGAGGAATCCAACTTCCTTCAGCCAAAATTCACATTTGCTGAATTTGGCGTATAACTGATGTTCTCTGAGCTTCTCAAGTACCAAACGCAAATGCTCCTTATGCTCCTCTTCGTCCTTTGAGTAGATCAAAATATCATCAATGAACACTACGACGAACTTATCCAGAAACTCCATAAACACTTTGTTCCTCAGGTTTTCATGAAATAAGTAGGTGCGTTAGTCAGACCAAATGACATAACTGTATACTTGTATAGCCCATACCTAGTGGTAAAAGACGTCTTAGGTATATCCTGCTCTCGAATCTTCAACTGATGGTATCCCGATCGCAGATCGATCTTGGAAAATACCTTAGCTCCTTGCAATCGGTCAAACAGATCATTGATCATCGGCAGTGGGTACTTGTTCTTGATGGTCACTTCGTTCAATCCTCGATAATCAACAACCATCCTTAAAGATCCATCCTTCTTCTCCACTAGAAGCACTGGCGATCCCCAAGGTGAAGAACTTGGGCGAATATAGCCTTTATCCAGTAACTCCTTAATTTGCTTCTTAATCTCCTCCAAATCTTTTGCGGGCATCCTATATGGTCTCTTTGATATTGGCCCTGTGCCTGGCAAAAGCTCAATCAAAAACTCAATGTCTCTATCCGGTGGCATACCTGGCAACTCTTCTGGAAATACGTTAGGAAAATCCTTCACCACTGGTACTTCCTCCTGTACAACTCCTGATAAGGAATTTGCTTGAGTCCTCTTCGGCATGTGTCGGGATACATACTTGATCCTTCTTCCTTCTGGGGTGGTAAGCAAAATCGACTTACTAGCACATTCAATGTTCCCTCCATACTTCGATAACCAATCCATGCCTAATATCACATCCAATCCTTGCGATTCCAATACTATTAGATCTGAGGGAAATACATAGTTACCAATCCTTAATGGTAACCGATCACACCATAAACTAGCCATATACTCTGCTCCTGGCGAGGTTACTAACATGGGTGACCTAAGGGCTTGGGTAGGCAGTTTATACTTATCCACAAATCCCCTTGATATGTATGAATGTGATGCACCAGTATCAAAAAGAACCAGTGCAGTAAATGACTTAACCAAAAACTTACCTATTACTGCATCTGGCTGTGCTTCAACCTCCTCCACGCTAACGTGGTTCACATGTACTTTGTTGAAAGGGTTGGGCTTCTTCCCAGAGCTTCCATTACCATTTCCATTCTGGGATTCAGGACATTCGTTGGCATAGCGTCCAGTCTTCTGGCACTTATAGCAAGTGACTTGACTCAGATCTCTCTTGGCTGGGGTTGAAGGGTTGGTACGGTTCTGGCCGTTGCTTCCTCCATTCCCATTACCATTCTTGGGTCCACTATGGTTGTGTGAACCTCCTCCATGGGTATGCTGAAAAGGTCGTCCCGATTTCGGGGTAAAGCGTGGCTTCTGCTGAGCTCCAGAATTATACTTTCCTTGTCCATACTTCCTCTTGCGGTTTTCAATCTGCTGCTGCTTCCCTTCAATCATGAGAGCTCTATCTACCAACTCCTGTTAGTTGTTGAAGGTTGCTATCATCAACTGCATGCTCAGCTCATCATCCAGTCCTTCCAAAAACTTCTCCTGCTTGGCTGTATCTGTAGCAACGTCATCTGGGGCATAACGTGCTAACTTACTAAAGTCCTCCACATACTGGCCTACGGTGCGTCCTCCTTGGCATAAGTTGCGAAACTCACGCTTCTTCATGACCATAGCTCCCGCTGAAACATGGGCAGTACGAAAAGCTTGCTGAAACTGGTCCCATGTGACAGTGTCTGCAGGGGGTGTGGCTGTGTAATTCTTCCACCATGATGCTGCGGGTCCATCAAGCTGATGTGTGGCAAAACGCACTCTTTCCGCATCTGTGCATCCTGTAGTGGTTAACTCCCTTCCAACTTTGCGGAGCCAATCATCTGCAACAATCGGCTCGGTGCTACTGGAATACACCGGCGGATTCAGCCTTAAGAAACGGGTTAAGTGATCAACAGGTGGTGGAGGCGGTGGGTTGTTGTTGTTGTTGTTGTTCCCCTAATTCTGGTTCTGTACTAGCATCTGCATGAATGCATTCTGCTGCTGGATCAACTGAGTGAGCTCCGGTGGGAAAGCAAATCCGGTGTCACGTCTCGGAGGCATCTGAGGGTTTAGAAAAGATGAGTAGTCAGAATAGAATGAGGTCTATAGAGAAAACACTACCCATATGCACATGAGACAAAAACACACAATATCACTCATATCAATTCAAACAAGGGCATACAATCGATCTAACTATTGTTACAAAGTGCTCGGACTATACTATTTACATGGGGAAATTCTACTACTGATATGGTGGTCTACTAAAAAATTTGATCGGTCGAAGACTCCATGATATCTGCTCCAGCTTCATCAACAAAGTCATCTTCACTTGGTTCCGAGTCGGTGTCGTCGATGATGATGTAGTTATCTGGGCAAGCGCAATCATCATCTTCTCCTTTTGATGCTGGATCTCCCATGAATACTCCAATCTTCTTCTCCAGGTCGTCATTCTTCCCCACTAGTGCGACAATTTCCTCCATATAATCCTTGCGTGTAGCCTTGAGTTCTTCCTCCAGCTCCTTGATCTTGGTCAATGCCTTCTTCAGGTCTGCCATGCTTGCGCACATCTGGTTCTCCTGGCGACGAATGTGCTGGTTTGGCTCCTGGATGAAAGCTGCAATTGATCTGTCCTTCTTGGTGCTGATCATCTCCCATTGCTCATCTCGGCACCCGCAAATCTGGTAGATAGTGTCCTTAAGCTCCTTGTGGTATACTTCTCCAATGCGTCCCATGGTGATGTGAGCTGCCATGCTCTTTCCTAGACTCCAGGTTGGTGCATCAAAGGAAAACTCTATGGGCTCGGTGACGGGCATGAATGTCCTTCCTGGAACTTGAACTTGAATGAACCAACGCTCCTCTTCTGGCAGTGTGGCGTTGTAGGTTCCGGTGAAGCTTGGAATTCCTATGTTCAGGTATCTAGTGACTTCCTTCAAGTGGCGTCCAAAGGGTGTATCCTCATCTGGTTGCATGAACTTGTTCCTTGCATCCGCCATCCTAAAAGAGTAGAAAATGGAGAGGAGTCAGAAATGAGAAGAGAGTAGTGATCTATGGGTTAAGCTTAGTGGTCGTGTCCTACAGTCAGCGTGTGCTCTGATACCATCTTGTAGCGACCAGACCTCAGACGGTCAAGTCTCTGTGCATCAGTGTCATCCCTGGATCAGTAATGCTGACACGCACAGTACTCGAAGGATTTATAACAGAGTAGCAATCACACACTTATTACATCGAATGTCTCCAAAGAGAACTTATTACAATAAGTATGGCTTAAGGCCATCTAATAACGATAACAGCGGAAATCTTGGAGGATAAGTGAGTCCATCAACTCCAACGGCATCACTGAGTATAGAACCACGACCTAAGGCACCTTACTCGTCGTCTGAAAAATCTGCAATATGAAACGTTGCAGCGCGAAAACGGGTCAGCACATGGAATATGCTGGCAAAATAACACATAGAGAGTAATGAACAAAGTAATTCTATACTACATGCATATTTGGCTGGTGGAAAAGCTCTATGGTTACTGTTTTGCGAAAAGTCAATTTTTCCGTACTACAAAGGAATAAATTTTATTTCACTATCATGGTGGTTGTTAAACATTGAGAATGGTTGACAGCATTCTCAATCCCAATTAAGTATCATCATCAAACCCAACAAAAATTAATTAAAGTAACATGATGAGATTCACATGATAATCCAAGAACTAGATACTTAAGATGTCCATAACCGGGGACACGGCTAACCATGATTAGATTGTACACTCTGCAGAGGTTTGCGCACTTTTCCCCACAAGACTCGATCTCCTCCGTTGGATTTCTCGCACTACATGGTGTTGGAGAAACGGATGACCGAGACACAGTCTTTCAGAGGCACTCGCACCTTACGATCGGGTAGACAGTACCACCTACATCCCCTACATCTGCTAGTCTACCACTGTAAGAGTTCTCACAACTTACTCAACTATGCTAGAGCCCATAATAGCTTGTGGCTGCACACGGAAGTTTCTAGCATGAATAATCTCATGATCCCTTTGAACCTGGGTGGCGGTCCAAAAAGAAAAGCAGGCAATCCTGGAATACCCAGGTACCACAATCCACCCAGATGTGTGTTTTAGTTGCCACCTTAAGTAAACCATTAATTAACAATCTCACATCTACTAGCATAGCATAGCAATATAAGAAAACGTAGAAGTAACTCCCAGGGTTTGATAATAAACAGGTAATAGGTACTACCTCATCTACTTCCCAGATCCCACAATTTAATTAGATCCTAATCATGCAGTGTTTGAGGGTTGATCTAATGCATTAAAACTGGGTAGTAAAAGGGGTATGATCAAAGTGTTACTTGCCTTGCTGATGATCCGCGAAACCTAGCGATTCGAAGTAACAAGCGGCGCACTCCGGGTACTCTATCGCAAACAAACAAGCATACAATGAGTACTCATCTAATGCATAGGTAAAATTCAAATAAAAGATCTAACCAGAAAGTTCAACTTAAGAACTCCGGTTTGCAAAAAGAATCAAATCGAACGAAGCAATGAAAGTCAAACGGCGAAAGAAACAAGCTTCGTTTACTAATCTGGACCTAAGTCAAGTTTTACAGAAGCAAAAACTTGTTTGAGTTGGTTAAACGGAAAGAGGGTTTCGAGACGAAACTCTAGGCGCTTGAATCGTCTGATTCCGATAAACGAGCGAAAAGTTATACTAGTTTGAAAATCGGATCAGAAATCGCGATCAGAAAAATCGCGGAATAAATCCGAGAAAAAGAAAAACGACGAATAGATTAACGAACGAACGTTCGTTATCTGGATCTAAACGGTGAACGCGTTCGTTAAAACGAACGAACGAGCGAACGCTCGCTAATTAACCTAAACCGAAAAAAAACGATCTAATAAAAATAAAAAAACGGATCTAAAAAAACCGACGAAAACCGAACGGTTAACCGGAGAAGATCGGTGGAGGCGGCTACCTCCGGCGGCTCCGGAGAGGCGGGCGGCGTGTCGGCCGGCGGCGGGGCGGCGGGT
>NC_057814.1:638491307-638504170 GCF_018294505.1 Triticum aestivum
GCGGGCGGCGGCGGCGGCTCGGGCTAAGGTTTGGCCCGGGGTGGGCCGGCGGCTTATAAAGCCCCTGCGGGCAGAGTCCCGCTCGGGCACGGCCCAAAGTCGGTTTCGTTTTTTTTTAAATAATTACGCGCAGAAAAACGATTAATAGAAATACTAAACAGAATCCAAAAATCCCGAAATAAATTTTCTCCGGCTTCTAAAATCAAGCCGGACAAGATGAACATTTATTTGGGGCCTAAATGCAACTTTGAAAAACGCACATTTTTCCTTAAATTCAAATAAAATATCGAAAAAACTCCGAAATAAAATCTTATTTGATTTTTTTTATTAAATCTTCGATATTCCTATATTTTGGGAAAGTCATTTTATTCCCTCTCTCATATTTTTGTAATTGGAATAGTTGAAGATAAAATAAATAAAACCAAGTGATCCTATTTTCAAAATTTGATAAAACTCAAATATGAAATAATGAAATCCCCAACTCTCTCCGTGGGTCCTTGAGTTGCGTACAATTTCTAGGATCAAACCAAAATGAAATAAAAATATGATATGCAATGATGATCTAATGTATAACATTCCAAATTGAAAATTTGGGATGTTACAAACCTACCCCCCTTAAGATGAATCGCGCCCTCGAGATTCGGGTTGGCTAGAAAATAGGTGAGGGTGGTCCTTCCGTAGATCTTCCTCTCGCTCCCAGGTGGCTTCATCCTCGGTATGGTGGCTCCACTGAACTTTGCAAAACTTGATAATCTTGCTGCAGGTGACTCGGCTGGCATACTCGAGAATCTTAACTGGCTTCTCCTCGTAGGTCAAATCATTATCCAACTGAATCGCTTCCAACGGCACGGTATCTCTTAGCGGTATATCAACCATCTCTGCGTGGCACTTCTTCAACGGGGAAACGTGGAACACATCGTGAACTCCTGATAATCCTTCAGGTAATTCCAACTTGTAAGCAACTTCTCCCATACGTTCCAAAACCTTGTATGGTCCTACAAATCGTGGCGCTAACTTTCCCTTAACTCCAAAGCGCTTAACTCCTCGAAGTGGAGATACACGAAGATAAACTCTGTCTCCGACTTCGTAAACTGTCTCCTTGCGTTTCGAATCCGCATAGCTTTTCTGCCTGGATTGGGCTACCTTGAGCCTATCGCGAATCAACTTCACCTTTTGTTCAGACTCTTTAATCAAATCCAGTCCAAACAACTGGCGGTCTCCAACTTCATCCCATAAAAATGGTGTTCTGCACCTCCTTCCGTACAAGGCTTCGAAAGGGGCCATCTTCAGACTAGATTGATAACTGTTGTTGTAAGAAAACTCCGCATATGGAAAGTTGTCATCCCAACTGGATCCATAATCTAGCGCACAAGCTCTCAACATGTCCTCCAAAATCTAGTTCACTCTTCCAGTCTGTCCATCTGTCTGTGGATGAAAAGTTGTACTGAACTCTAGCCTCGTACCCAAAGTCTCGTGTAACTGATGCCAGAACTTTGAAGTAAACTGGGTTCCTCTATCTGATACAATGCTCCTCGGAACTCCATGCAGACATACGATCCTGGTCTTATATATCTTTGCCAACTTAGCACTGCTGTAAGTAGTCTTTACTGGGATGAAATGAGCTACTTTCGTCAAACGATCAACTACAGCCCATATTGAGTCATAGCCCGAACGAGTCCTGGGCAATCCCGTGATAAAATCCATACCTAGCTTATCCCACTTCCATTCGGGTATCGGCAATGGTTGTAGCAATCCGGCTGGCTTTTGATGCTCTGCCTTCACTTTCTGACATACATCACAAACTGCTACATACTCCGCAATATCCTTCTTCATTCCGGTCCACCAGAAAGTATCCTTCAAATCCAAATTCATCTTGGTATTTCCTGGGTGAATCGAATACAGTGAATCATGGGCCTCTTGCAAAATCAACTTCCTGATCTCGGGATCATTGGGCACATAAACGCGGTCCTCAAACCACAGGGTATCGTGCTCATCCTCACGAAATCCCTTGGCTTTTCCTTTACTCATCCTTTCCTTTATTTGGCAATCTCCTTGTCTGTCTCGTGAGCTTCTCTGATCTTATTCATCAAAGTAGACTGAATTTCTAATGTGGCAACATAGCCTCTCGGAACTATCTCCAAACATAGTTCACGAAGATCCTCGGCTAATTCCTTCGGTAAATCTCCAGTCATTAGTGTGTTTACATGGCTCTTGCGGCTCAATGCGTCTGCTACTACGTTAGCCTTCCCGGGGTGATAATGCAATCTCATATCATAATCCTTTATGAGCTCCAACCATCTCCTTTGCCTGAGATTCAGCTCCTTCTGCGTGAAGATGTATTTCAAACTCTTATGATCCGTGTACACCTCACAGTGGTTTCCGATGAGAAAATGTCTCCATGTTTTTAGCGCATGCACTACGGCTGCTAACTCCAAATCATGCGTGGCATAATTCAACTCATGTGGCTTAAGTTGTCGTGAGGCATAGGAAACAACTCTTCCTTCCTGCATCAACACGGCTCCAAGTCCTCGACATGAAGCATCACAGTATATTTCATATTCCTTGCGCTGATCTGGCAATATCAACACTGGTGATGTGACCAAACATTTCTTCAACTCCTGGAAACTGGCTTCACATTCCTCAGTCCAATTGAACTTGGTGTCCTTCTTCAACAGCTCCGTCATAGGTTTAGCAATCTTCGAGAAATTCTCAATGAATCTCCAGTAGTATCCTGCAAGTCCAAGAAAACTCCGGATCTCTCCAACTAATGTGGATGATTCCCATCTTGTTACGGTGTCAACCTTGGTGGGGTCTACTGCTATTCCTTCTCCGGATATAACGTGTCCGAGGAATCCAACTTCCTTCAGCCAAAATTCACATTTGCTGAATTTGGCGTATAACTGATGTTCTCTGTGCTTCTCAAGTACCAAACGCAAATGCTCCTTATGCTCCTCTTCGTCCTTTGAGTAGATCAAAATATCATCAATGAACACTACGACGAACTTATCCAGAAACTCCATAAACACTTTGTTCATCAGGTTCATGAAATAAGCAGGTGCGTTAGTCAGACCAAATGACATAACTGTATACTCGTATAGCCCATACCTAGTGGTAAAAGACGTCTTAGGTATATCCTGCTCTCGAATCTTCAACTGATGGTATCCCGATCGCAGATCGATCTTGGAAAATACCTTAGCTCCTTGCAATCGGTCAAACAGATCATTGATCATCGGCAGTGGGTACTTGTTCTTGATGGTCACTTCGTTCAATCCTCGATAATCAACAACCATCCTTAAAGATCCATCCTTCTTCTCCACTAGAAGCACTGGCGATCCCCAAGGTGAAGAACTTGGGCGAATATAGCCTTTATCCAGTAACTCCTTAATTTGCTTCTTAATCTCCTCCAAATCTTTTGCGGGCATCTTATATGGTCTCTTTGATATTGGCCCTGTGCCTGGCAAAAGCTCAATCAAAAACTCAATGTCTCTATCCGGTGGCATACCTGGCAACTCTACTGGAAATACGTCAGGAAAATCCTTCACCACTGGTACTTCCTCCTGTACAACTCCTGATAAGGAATTTGCTTGAGTCCTCTTCGGCATGTGCCGGGATACATACTTGATCCTTCTTCCTTCTAGGGTGGTAAGAAAAATCGACTTACTAGCGCATTCAATGTTCCCTCCATACTTCGATAACCAATCCATGCCTAATATCACATCCAATCCTTGCGATTCCAATACTATTAGGTCCGAGGGAAATACGTAGTTACCAATCCTTAATGGTAACCGATCACACCATAAACTAGCCATATACTCTGCTCCTGGCGAGGTTACTAACATGGGTGACCTAAGGGCTTGGGTAGGCAGTTTATACTTATCCACAAATCCCCTTGATATGTATGAATGTGATGCACCAGTATCAAAAAGAACCAGTGCAGTAAATGACTTAACCAAAAACTTACCTATTACTGCATCTGGCTGTGCTTCAACCTCCTCCACGCTAACGTGGTTCACATGTCCTTTGTTGAAAGGGTTGGGCTTCTTCCCAGAGCTTCCATTACCATTTCCATTCTGGGATTCAGGACATTCATTGGCATAGCGTCCAGTCTTCTGGCACTTATAGCAAGTGACTTGACTCAGATCTCTCTTGGCTGGGGTTGAAGGGTTGGTACGGTTCTGGCCGTTGCTTCCTCCATTCCCATTACCATTCTTGGGTCCACTATGGTTGTGTGAACCTCCTCCATGGGTATGCTGAAAAGGTCGTCCCGATTTCGGGGTAAAGCGTGGCTTCTGCTGAGCTCCAGAATTATACTTTCCTTGTCCATACTTCCTCTTGCGGTTTTCAATCTGCTGCTGCTTCCCTTCAATCATGAGAGCTCTATCTACCAACTCCTGGTAGTTGTTGAAGGTTGCTATCATCAACTGCATGCTCAGCTCATCATTCAGTCCTTCCAAAAACTTCTCCTGCTTGGCTGTATCTGTAGCAACGTCATCTGGGGCATAACGTGCTAACTTACTAAAGTCCTCCACATACTGGCCTACGGTGCGTCCTCCTTGGCGTAAGTTGCGAAACTCACGCTTCTTCATGCCATAGCTCCCGCTGAAACATGGGCGGTACGAAAAGCTTGCTGAAACTGGTCCCATATAACAGTGTCTGCAGGGTGTGTGGCTGTGTAATTCTCCCACCATGATGCTGCGGGTCCATCAAGCTAATGTGCGGCAAAACGCACTCTTTTCGCATCTGTGCATCCTACAGTGGTCAACTCCCTTCCAACTTTGCGGAGCCAATCATCTGCAACAATCGGCTTGGTGCTTCTAGAATACACCGGCGGATTCAGCCTTAAGAAACAGGTTAAGTGATCAACAGGTGGTGGAGGCGGTGGGTTGTTGTTGTTGTTGTTCCCCTGATTCTGGTTCAAGACTAGCATCTGCATCAATGCATTCTGCTGCTGGATCAGCTGAGTGAGCTTCGGTGGGAAAGCAAATCCGGTGTCACGTCTCGGAGGCATCTGAGGGTTTAGAAAAGATGAGTAGTCAGAATAGAATGAGGTCTATAGATAAAACACTACCCATATGCACATGAGACAAAAACACACAATATCACTCATATCAATTCAAACAAGGGCATACAATCGATCTAACTATTGTTACAAAGTGCTCGGACTATACTATTTACATGGGGAAATTCTACTACTGATATGGTGGTCTACTAAAAATTTTGATCGGTCGAAGACTCCATGATATCTGCTCCAGCTTCATCAACAAAGTCATCTTCACTTGGTTCCGAGTCGGCGTCGTCGATGATGATGTAGTTATCCGGGCAAGCGCAATAATCATCTTCTCCTTTTGATGCTGGATCTCCCATGAATACTCCAATCTTCTTCTCCAGGTCGTCATTCTTCCCCACTAGTGCGACAATTTCCTTGTGGTATACTTCTCCAATGCGTCCCATGGTGATGTGAGCTGCCATGCTCTTTCCTAGACTCCAGGTTGGTGCATCAAAGGAAAACTCTATGGGCTCGGTGACGGGCATGAAGGTCCTTCCTGGAACATGAACTTGAATGAACCAACGCTCCTCTTCTGGCGGTGTGGCGTTGTAGGTTCCGGTGAAGCTTGGAATTCCTATGTTCAGGTATCTAGTGACTTCCTTCAAGTGGCGTCCAAAGGGTGTATCCTCATCTGGTTGCATGAACTTGTTCCCTGCCTCCGCCGTCCTAAAAGAGTAGAAAATGGAGAGGAGTCAGAAATGAGAAGAGAGTGGTGATCTATGGGTTAAGCTTAGTGGCCGTGTCCTACAGTCAGCATGTGCTCTGATACCATCTTGTAGCGACCAGACCTCAGACGGTCAAGTCTCTGTGCATCAGTGTCATCCCTGGATCAGTAATGCTGACACACACAGTACTCGAAGGATTTATAACAGAGTAGCAATCACACACTTATTACATCAAATGTCTCCCAAGAGAACTTATTACAATAAGTATGGCTTAAGGCCATCTAATAATGATAACAGCGGAAAGCTTGGAAGATAAGTGAGTCCATCAACTCCAACGGCATCACTAAGTATAGAACCACGACCTAAGGCACCTTACTCGTCGTCTGAAAAATCTGCAACACGAAACGTTGCAGCCGGAAAACGGGTTAGCACATGGAATATGCTGGCAAAATAACACATAGAGAGTAATGAACAAAATAATGCTATACTACATGCATATTTGGCTGGTGGAAAAGCTCTATGGTTACTGTTTTGCGAAAAGCCAATTTTTCCCTACTACAAAGGAATAAGTTTTATTTAACTATCATGGTGGTTGTTAAACATTGAGAATGGTTGACAGCATTCTCAATCCCAATTAAGTATCATCATCAAACCCAACAAAAATTAATTAAAGTAACATGATGAGATTCACATGATAATCCAAGAACTAGATACTCAAGATGTCCATAACCGGGGACACGGCTAACCATGATTAGATTGTACACTCTGCAGAGGTTTGCGCACTTTTCCCCACAAGACTCGATCTCCTCCGTTGGATTTCTCGCACTACATGGTGTTTGAGAAACGGATGACCGAGATACAGTCTTTCAGAGGCACTCGCACCTTACGATCGGGTAGACAGTACCACCTACATCCCCTACATCTGCTAGTCTACCACTGTAAGAGTTCGCACAACTTACTCAACTATGCTAGAGCCCATAATAGCTTGTGGCTCCACACGGAAGTTTCTAGCATGAATAATCTCATGATCCCTTTGAACCTGGGTGGCGGTCCAAAAAGAAAAGCAGGCAATCCTGGAATACCCAGGTACCACAATCCACCCAGATGTGTGTTTTAGTTGCCACCTTAAGTAAACCGTTAATTAACAATCTCACATTTGTCGTGGAAAACACTCAAACCCAATCCACTTCTACTAGCATAGCATAGCAATATAAGCAAACGTAGAAGTAACTCCTAGGGTTTGATAATAAACAGGTAATAGGTACTACCTCATCTACTTCCCAGATCCCACAATTTAATTAGATCCTAATCATGCAGTGTTTGAGGGTTGATCTAATGCATTAAAACTGGGTAGTAAAAGGGGTATGATCAAAGTGTTACTTGCCTTGCTGATGATCCGCGAAACCTAGCGATTCGAAGTAACAAGCGGCGCACTCCGGGTACTCTATCGCAAACAAACAACCATACAATGTGTACTCATCTAATGCACGGGTAAAATTCAAATAAAAGATCTAACCAGAAAGTTCAACTTAAGAACTCCGGTTTGCAAAAAGAATCAAATCGAACGAAGCAACGAAAGTCAAACGGCGAAAGAAACAAGCTTCGTTTACTAATCTTGACCTAAGGCAAGTTTTACAGAAGGAAAAACTTGTTTGAGTTGGTTAAACGGAAAGAGGGTTTCGAGACGAAACTCTAGGCGCTTGAATCGCCTGATTCTGATAAACGAGCGAAAAGTTATACTAGTTTGAAAATCGGATCATAAATCACGATCAGAAAAATCGCGGAATAAATCCGAGAAAAAGAAAAACGACGAACAGATTAACGAACGAACGTTCGTTATCTGGATCTAAACGGTGAACGCGTTCGTTAAAACGAACGAACGAGCGAACGCTCGCTAATTAACCTAAACCGAAAAAAACGATCTAATAAAAATAAAAATAAACGGATCTAAAAAAACCGACGAAAACCGAACGGTTAACTGGAGAAGACCAGCGGCGACGGCTACCTCCGGCGGCTCCAGCGAGGTGGGCGGCGGGGCGGCGGGGCGGCGGGGCGGCGTGTCTGTTCGGGATCGTTGCAGAATTTTTAAATTTTCTACGCATCACCAAGATCCATCTATGGAGTTTACTAGCAACGAGGGGAAAGGAGTGCATCTACATACCCTTGTAGATCACGAGCGGAAGTGTTCAAGTGAACGGGGTTGATGGAGTCGTACTCGTCGTGATCCAATTCACCGATGACCGAGTGCCGAACGGTGTAGGCACCACAGGAACATCTTCCCGCGTTGCGCTACTTTCCGGTTCGGAAGGGGCAATTATCACCTCATCAAGTTCCACTTTCCTCCCACTTAATTCTTTCGAGAGAAACTCTTTCTCCAGAAAGGACCCGTTCTTGGCAACAAAGATTTTGCCTTCGGATCTGAGGTAGAAGGTATACCCAATGGTTTCCTTAGGGTATCCTATAAAGACACATTTTTCCGACTTGGGTTCGAGCTTTTCAGGTTGAAGTTTCTTGACATAAGCATCGCATCCCCAAACTTTTAGAAACGACAGCTTAGGTTTCTTCCCAAACCATAATTCATACGGTGTCATCTCAATGGATTTCGACGGAGCCCTATTTAAAGTGAATGCGGCAGTCTCTAAAGCATAGCCCCAAAATGAGAGCGGTAGATCGGTAAGAGACATCATAGATCGCACCATATCCAATAGAGTGCGATTACGATGTTCGGACACACCATTTCGCTGAGGTGTTCCAGGCGGCGTGAGTTGTGAAACGATTACACATTTCCTTAAGTGTGTGCCAAATTCGTGACTTAAATATTCCCCTCCATGATCTGATCACAGGAACTTTATTTTCCTGTCACGTTGATTCTCAACCTCACTCTGAAATTCCTTGAACTTTTCAAAGGTTTCAGACTTGTGTTTCATTAGGTAGACATACCGATATCTACTTAAATCATCAGTGAGAGTGAGAACATAACGATAGCCACCGCGAGCCTCAACAATCATTGGACCGCACACATCAGTATGTATGATTTCCAATAAGTTGGTTGCTCGCTCCATTGTTCCGGAGAACGGAGTCTTGGTCATCTTACCCATGAGGCATGGTTCGCACGTGTCAAATGATTCGTAATCAAGAGACTCCAAAAGTCCATCTGCATGGAGCTTCTTCATGCGTTTGACACCAATGTGACCAAGGCGGCAGTGCCACAAGTATGTGGGACTATCGTTATCAACTTTACATCTTTTGGTATTCACACTATGAATATGTGTAACATAACGTTCAAGATTCATCAAGAATAAACCATTGACCAGCGGGGCATGACCATAAAACATAGCTCTCATATAAATAGAACAACCATTATTCTCGGATTTAAATGAGTAGCCATCTCGAATTAAACGAGATCCGGATACAATGTTCATGCTCAAAGCTGGCACTAAATAACAATTATTGAGGTTTAAAACTAATCCCGTAGGTAAATGCAGAGGTAGCGTGCCGACGGCGATCACATCGACCTTGGAACCATTCCCGGCGCACATCGTCGCCTCGTCCTTCGCCAGTCTCCGCTTATTCCGCAGCTCCTGTTTTGAGTTACAAATATGAGCAACCACACCGGTATCAAATACCCAGGAGCTACTACGAGTACTAGTAAGGTACACATCAATTACATGTATATCACATATACCTTTGGTGTTGCCGGCCTTCTTGTCCGCTAAGTATTTGGGGCAGTTCCGCTTCCAGTGACCACTTCCCTTGCAATAAAAGCACTCAGTCTCAGGCTTGGGTCCATTCTTTGACTTCTTCCCGGCAACTGGCTTACCGGGCGCGGCAACTCCCTTGCCGTCCTTCTTGAAGTTCTTCTTGCCCTTGCCTTTCTTGAACTTAGTGGTTTTATTCACCATCAACACTTGATGTTCCTTTTTGATCTCCACCTCCGCTGATTTCACCATTGAATATACCTCAGGAATGGTCTTTTCCATCCCCTGCATATTGAAGTTCATCACAAAGCTCTTGTAGCTTGGTGGAAGCGACTGAAGGATTCTGTCAATGACCGCGTCATCCGGGAGATTAACTCCCAACTGAGAGAAGCGGTTGTGTAACCCAGACATTCTGAGTATGTGCTCACTAACAGAACTATTTCCCTCCATTTTACAACTGAAGAACTTGTCGGAGACTCCATATCTCTCGACCCGGGCATGAGCTTGGAAAACCATTTTCAGCTCTTCGAACATCTCATATGCTCCATGTTTCTCAAAACGCTTTTGGAGCCCCGGTTCTAAGCTGTAAAGCATGCCGCACTGAACGAGGGAGTAATCATCAGCACGTGATTGCCAAGCGTTCATAACGTCTTGGTTCTCTGGGATGGGTGCTTCACCTAGCGGTGCTTCTAGGACATAATCTTTCTTGGCAGCTATGAGGATAATCCTCAGGTTCCGGACCCAGTCCGTATAGTTGCTGCCATCATCTTTCAGCTTGGTTTTCTCTAGGAACGCGTTGAAGTTGAGGGCAACGTGGGCCATTTGATCTACAAGACATATTGTAAAGATTTTAGACTAAGTTCATGATAATTAAGTTCATCTAATCAAATTATTCAATGAACTCCCACTCAGATAGACATCCCTCTAGTCATCTAAGTGAAACATGATCCGAGTTAACTAGGCCGTGTCCGATCATCACGTGAGACGGACTAGTCAAGATCGGTGAACATCTCCATGTTGATCGTATCTTCTATACGACTCATGCTCGACCTTTCGGTCTTCCGTGTTCCGAGGCCATGTCTGTACATGCTAGGCTCGTCAAGTCAACCTAAGTGTATTGCGTGTGTTCCGAGGCCGTGTCTGTACATGCTAGGCTCGTCAACACCCGTTGTATGCGAACGTTAGAATATATCACACCCGATCATCACGTGGTGCTTCGAAACAACGAACCTTCGCAACGGTGCACAGTTAGGGGGAACACTTTCTTGAAATTATTATAAGGGATCATCTTACTTACTACCGTCGTTCTAAGCAAATAAGATGCAAAACATGATAAACATCACATGCAATCAAATAGTGACATGATATGGCCAATATCATTCTGCTCCTTTGATCTTCATCTTCGGGGCGCCATGATCATCTTTGTCACTGGCATGACACCATGATCTCCATCATTGTGTCTTCGTGAAGTTGTCACGCCAACGATTACTTCTACTTCTATGGCTAACGCGTTTAGCAATAAAGTAAAGTAATTTACATGGCGTTATTCAATGACACGCAGGTCATACAAAAAATAAAGACAACTCCTATGGCTCCTGCCGGTTGTCATACTCATCGACATGCAAGTCGTGATTCCTATTACAAGAATATGATTAATCTCATACATCACATATATCATTCATCACCTCTTCTGGCCATATCACATCACAAGGCACATGCTGCAAAAACAAGTTAGACGTCCTCTAATTGTTGTTGCAAGTTTTTACGTGGCTTCTATAGGTTTCCAGCAAGAACGTTTCTTACCTACGTAAAACCACAACGTGATATGCCAATTTCTATTTACCCTTCATAAGGACCCTTTTCATCAAATCTGTTTCGGCTAAAGTGGGAGAGACAGACACCCGCTAGCCACCTTATGCAACTAGTGCATGTCAGTCGGTGGAACCTGTCTCACGTAAGCGTACGTGTAAGGTCGGTCCGGGCCGCTTCATCCCACAATACCGCCGAGACAAGATAAGACTAGTAGTGGCAACAAAAATTGACAACATCTACGCCCACAACTGCTTTGTGTTCTACTCGTGCATAGTAACTACGCATAGGCCTGGCTCTGATACCACTGTTGGGGATCGTTGCAGAATTTTTAAATTTTCTACGCATCACCAAGATCCATCTATGGAGTTTACTAGCAACGAGGGGAAAGGAGTGCATCTACATACCCTTGTAGATCGCGAGCGGAAGCGTTCAAGTGAACGGGGTTGATGGAGTCGTACTCGTCGTGATCCAAATCACCGATGACCGAGTGACGAATGGACGGCACCTCCTTCTTGATCCAGCAAGGGGGAAGGAGAGGTTGATGGAGATCCAGCAGCACGACGGCATGGTCGTGGAAGTAGCGGGGATCCCGGCAGGGCTTCGGCAAGCGCAAGCGGGAGAGAGAGCTGTCACGGGAGGGAGAGGGAGGCGCCAAGGGCTAGGGTACAGCAGCCCTCCCTCCCCCCTTTATATAGGCCCCTTGGGGGGGCGCCGGCCCTGGGATCCCATCTATGGGGGGCGGCGGCCAAGGGGGGGGGAAACTTCCCCCCCCCCCAAGTCAGGTGGGGCGCCCCCCACCCCCAGGGTTTCCAACCCTAGGCGCAGGGGGAGGCACATGGGGGGCGCACCAGCCCACTAGGGGCTGGTTCCCCTCCCACTTCAGCCCATGGGGCCCTCCGGGATAGGTGGCCCCACCCGGTGGACCCCCGGGACCCTTCCGGTGGTCCCGGTACAATACCGATAACCCCTGAAACTTTCCCGGTGGCCGAAACTGGACTTCCTATATATAATTCTTCACCTCCGGACCATTCCGAAACTACTCATGACGTCCGGGATCTCATCCGGGACTCCGAACAACTTTCGGGTTTCCGCATACTAATATCTCTACAACCCTAGCGTCACCGAACCTTAAGTGTGTAGACCCTACGGGTTCGGGAGACATGCAGACATGATCGAGACGCCTCTCCGGTCAATAACCAACAGCGGGATCTGGATACCCATGTTGGCTCCCACATGTTCCACGATGATATCATCGGATGAACCACGGTGTCGAGGATTCAATCAATCCGTATGCAATTCCCTTTGTCAATCGGTATGTTACTTGCCCGAGATTCGATCGTCGGTATCCCAATACCTTGTTCAATCTCGTTACCGGCAAGTCTCTTTACTCGTACCGCAATGCATGATCCCGTGACTAACGCCTTAGTCATATTGAGCTCATTATGATGATGCATTACCGAGTGAGCCCAGAGATACCTCTCCGTCACACGGAGTGACAAATCCCAGTCTCGATCCGTGCCAACCCAACAGACACTTTCGGAGATACCCGTAATGCACCTTTATAGTCACCCAGTTACGTTGTGACGTTTGGCACACCCAAAGCACTCCTACGGTATCCGGGAGTTGCACGATCTCATGGTC
>NC_057814.1:638504640-638537204 GCF_018294505.1 Triticum aestivum
GGCGGGGCGGCGTCGGCGCGGGCGGCGGCGGCGGCGGCGGGTGGGGCGGCGGCTCGGGCTAGGGTTTGGTCCGGGGTGGGCCGACGGCTTATAAAGCCCCCGCGGGCAGAGTCCCGCTCGGGCACGGCCCAAAGTCGGTTTCGTTTTTTCAAAATAATTACGCGCAGAAAAACGATTAAAAGAAATACTAAACGGACTCCAAAAATCCCAAAATAAATTTTCCCCGGCTTCTAAAATCAAGCTGGACAAGATGAACATTTATTTGGGGCCTAAATGCAATTTTGAAAAAACGCACATTTTTCCTAAATTCAAATAAAATATCAAAAAGAACTCCGAAATAAAATCTTATTTGATTTTTTATTAAATCTTCGATATTCCTATATTTTGGGAAAGTCATTTTATTCCCTCTCTCATATTTTTGTAATTGGAATAGTTGAAGATAAAAAAAATAAAACCAAGTGATCCTATTTTCAAAATTTGATAAAACTCAAATATGAAATAACGAAATCCCCAACTCTCTCTGTGGGTCCTTGAGTTGCGTAGAATTTCTAGGATCAAACCAAAATGAAATAAAAATATGATATGCAATGATGATCTAATGTATAACATTCCAAATTGAAAATTTGGGATGTTACATGTCTTAAATCATAAAAGAACTTTTTCTTTTGCTGGTATGTGAAACTAGGCGGTATAAATTTAGCAACAATGTAATTAGCATAATCAGCATACCAGGGAGCAGTACGTGAAGCATTAATGACTGCTAATTGTTCATCAGGAAAGCTATCATCAATAGGCAGTGGGTCATCAAGAACATTCTCTAACCTAGACAAGTTGTCTGCAACGGGGTTCTCAGCTCCCTTTCTATCAATAATATGTAATTCAAATTCTTGGAGCAAGAGAACCTATCTAATGAGTCTAGGCTTAGCATCTTTCTTTTTCATAAGATATTTAATAGCAGCATGATCAGTGTGAATAGTAACTTTGGAATCAACAATATAAGGTCTAAACTTATCACATGCAAACACAAATGCTAAGAATTCTTTTTCAGTAGTAGCATAATTTCTCTGGGCAGTATCAAGAGTCTTACTAGCATACTGGATAACATTCAATTTATTATCAACTCTTTGCCCTAGAACAGCACCTACAGCATAATCACTAGCATCACACATAATTTCAAAAGGTAAATTCCAATCAGGTGGCTGAACAATAGGTGCAGTGATCAAAGCTTTCTTAAGTATTTCAAAAGCTTCTACACAATCATCATCGAAGACAAAAGGAATATCTTTTTGCAATAAATTAGTCAGAGGCCTAGAGATTTTAGAAAAGTCCTTAATGAACCTCCTATAAAAACCGGCATGACCAAGGAAACTTCTTATACCTTTTATGTCCTTGGGACATGGCATCTTTTCGATAGCATCAACTTTAGCTTTATCAACTTCAATACCTTTCTCGAAGATCTTGTGCCCTGAGACAATGCCTTCATTAACCATAAAGTGAAACTTTTCCCAATTCAGGACGAGACTAGTGTCTTCGCATCTCTGCAAAACTCGATCAAGGTTGCTCAAGAAATCATCAAAAGAGGATCCATAAACGGAGAAGTCATCCATGAATACCTCACAAATCTTTTCACAAAAATCAGAGAATATAGCCATCATGCATCTTTGAAAGGTAGCAGGGGCATTACATAAACCAAAAGGCATGCGTCTATAAGCAAAAGTACCGAAAGGGCAAGTAAAACTAGTTTTTGATTGATCCCCTGCTAACACAGGTATCTGAGAGAAACCAGAATAGCCATCTAGAAAGCAAAAATGTGTGTGTTTGGATAGTCTTTCTAGCATTTGATCAATAAAAGGTAAAGGGTAATGATCTTTCTTAGTAGCTTTATTTAATTTACGGAAATCAATTACCATCCTATAACCTGTAACAATTCTTTGCGGGATCAATTCATCTTTATCATTAGGAACAACGGTAATACCTCCCTTTTTAGGATTACAATGGACAGGGCTTACCCAATCACTATCAGCAACGGGATAAATTATACCTGCCTCAAGGAGCTTTAGTATCTCCTTTCTTACCACTTCTTTCATTTTGGGATTCAGTCGTCGTTGAGGATCTCTAACTGGTTTGGCATCTTTCTCCAGTGAAATTTTGTGTTGGCATAACGTGGGACTAATGCCCTTAAGATCATCCAGAGTATATCCAATAGCAGCATGGTGCTTCTTCAGAGTTTTCAATAACCTTTCTTCTTCTTGCTCTAAATGGTTAGCACTAATAATAACAGGATATATTTTCTTTTCATCAAGATAAGCATACTTAAGATTATCAGGTAATGGTTTGAGTTCAAACACGGGATCACCCTTGGGCGGAGGGGGATCCCCAAGATTTCAACGGGAAGGTTATGTTTCAGCAAAGGTTCCTGTTTAAGGAACACTTCATCTATTTCCCTTCTTTCATTCATAAACATATCATTTTCATGGTCTAGCAAATATTGTTCTAATGGATCAGTAGGAGGTACGGCAATAGAAGCAAGACCAATAATTTCATCCTTACTAGGTGATTCCCTATTACGAGGTTGTCTACGAAACTTAGCAAAATTAAACTCATGAGACATACCATCTAAGCCAATGGTGACAGTATCTTTTCCGCAATCAGTCCTAGCATTAACTGTATTTAAGAAGGGTCTACCAAAAATAATGGGACAAAAATCATCTTGTGGGGAACTAAGAACAAGAAAATCAGCAGGATATTTAACCTTCCCACACAAGACTTCAACATCTCTAACAATCCCAATTGGTGAAATAGTATCTCTATTGGCAAGCTTGGTAGTAACATCAATATCTTCCAATTCAGCGGGTGCAATATCATGCATAATTTCTTTATATAAGTCATAGGGTATTGCACTAGCACTAGCACCCATATCACATAAGCCATGATAACAGTGATGTCCTATTTTAACCGAAATGACAGGCATGCCTACAACAGGTCTATGTATCTTAGTATCGGGTTTAGCAATATTAGCAGCTTCCTCACGTAAATAAATAACATGCCCATCTATATCATCATCCAATAGATCTTTAACCATAGCAATACTAGGTTCAACATTGATTTTCTCAGGAGGTGTATAAGTCCTAGTATTACTCTTACGAACAACAGTCGAAGTTTTAGCATGATCCTTTATCCTAACAGGAAAAGGAGGTTTCTCAACATAAGTAGTAGGAACAATAGGATCACTATAAGTAACAATCTTTTCTTCAACTGTAATAGGTGCAACTACTTTTACTTCAACGGGAGGATTATATTTAAACCACTTCTCCTTAGGGAGATCAATGTGAGTAGCAAAAGATTCACAGAAAGAAGCTACTATCACAGAGTCAAGTCCATATTTAGCGCTAAATCCACGAAAAGCATCGGTATCCATAAAAGATTTAACACAATCAAACTTAGGTGTCATACTTGACTCCTTACCATCGTCGGAACCCCAATCTTTAGAGTTGCGTTTAATTCTTTCCAATAAGCCCCATTTGAAATCAATAGTCTTCAGCATATAAGAACCAGCACAGGAAGTATCGAGCAGGTTGCGATTATCGAGACAAAGCCGAGCATAAAAATTTTGAATAATCATTTTCCGGGAGAGCTCATGATTGGGGCACGAATATAACATTGATTTAAGCCTCCCCCAAGCTTGAGCGATGCTTTCTCCTTCACGAGGCCAGAAATTATATATGTAATTACGATCACAATGAACAAGATGCATAGGATAGAACTTCTGGTGAAATTCCAACTTCAATCACTTATAATTCCAAGATCTCGTATCATCACATAGCCTATACGATGTCAATGCATCTCCCTTAAAAGATAAAGGGAAGACCTTCCTTTTGACAACATCGTCGGGAATACCTGCAAGCTTAAATAATCCACAAAGATAAGGTGTAAATCGGGATGCAATGTTCCATCTCCTGCAAATGGATTAGCTAGCAGTTTCTCTATCATACCCGAAGGAATCTCAAAGTAAATATTTTCATAAAGTTCAGTAGGTTGAGGAGCAACTCTTTGCTCTTCTGGTCGGGGTGAAGATACCCCGAACAAGCCCTTCAAAGGATTAGTTTCCATAGTGACAAGTAACAGAAAATTTCAGCACACTATATAAATGTTTCCTTACCAAGTTCCACTCACCAAAAGCGCTACACTCCCAGGCAACGGCGCCAGAAAAGAGTCTTGATGACCCACAAGTGTAGGGGATCTATCGTAGTCCTTTCGATAAGTAAGAGTGTTAAACCGAACGAGGAGCAGAAGGAAATGATAAGCGGTTTTCAGTAAGGTTTTCTCTGCAAGCACTGAAATTGTAGGTAATAGATAGTTTTATGATAAGATAAATTGTAAAGAGTAACAAGCAATAAAAGTAAATAAAGTGCAGCAAGGTGGCCCAATCCTTTATGTAGCAAAGGATAAGCCTGGACAATTTCTAATAATGAGAAAGGAGCTCCCGAGGACACGTGGGAATTATCGTCAAGCTAGTTTTCATCACGTTCATATGATTCGCGTTCGGTACTTTGATAATTTGATATGTGGGTGGACCAGTGCTTGGGTACTGCCCTTACTTGGACAAGCATCCCACTTATGATTAACCCCTATTGCAAGCATCCGCAACTACAAAAGAAGTATTAAGGTAAACCTAACCACAGCATTAAACGTATGGATCCAAATCAGCCCCTAACGAAGCAACGCATAAACTAGGGTTTAAGCTTCCGTCACTCTAGCAACCCACCATCTACTTATTACTTCCCAATGCCTTCCTCTAGGCCCAAATAATGGTGAAGTGTCATGTAGTCGACGTTCACATAACACCACTAGAGGAAAAGACAGATACATCTCATCAAAATATCGAACGAATACCAAATTCACATGACTACTAATAGCAAGACTTCACCCATGTCCTCAGGACCAAACGTAACTACTGACAAAGCATAGTCATGTTCATGATCAGAGGAGTATTAATATGCATTAAGGATCTGAACACGGGAGAACTAGAGGAAGCACCCAAACAATAGAACTTGTGTGTCTCTAGGGGGGTTAAATCCTCTAGTATAAATAGGTGGAGGGAGTGGGAGGGGGCACCTTGGAGGAGGGGATCCACTCTCCTTGCACCGGGGTGAGGAGGAGTCCTCCCCCAACTCCAATTCGGTCCCCTAGCTTCTCCAAGAAGTTAAAGGGACGCCACCCATTATTGGGCTCATATGCCCAATAACTCTCCCCTATTAGGCCTTGTTGATATTTTGTTTAGCTCATTGAATCTAAATAAATATTAGGGACTCACAGATTATTTGTAAGCCCTCTATTATTTATATTAGGTCCGCAGAAATAATTTCCGCATATATATCATTTCCCGATATTTCCCGAAACATTTCCAGTAACCCTGAAACGCTTCGTGTTTCTCTCGAAAATATTTCTTTTATTACTGAAACTATTCCAGTAATATTTTCTCATATTCCTCACTCCACTAAAACTCAATAGATCATAATTCCCTTAAGAGTGTGACCCTATAGGTTCGGTAAATTATAGAAATGCACGGAAACACCTTTAATTCCATGGTCAAAAGCGGAACCGTGGATATCCATATTGATCCCTATACACGAGCGATATTCAAATGAACCTTTTGTTATCAGATGTTATTCCCTTTGCTTCATGATACTTTACAAAACCAGGGTTGGGACATATCAGTATCCTCGTGAGTCAATCACATGCTCACCATACCGGTCTCATCGTTTCGGTTTCGTTCTTCTTTCTAATTGTCGTGTTCCGGCATCCCTGTGAGCTAGTCACTTGTGTCTGGCTATACAATGATGAATGCCGTCACACTGAGAGGGCCCTAAGAATACTCTCCATCATCAGAGGAGAAAATCCACTCTTCGGCTATCTTGACCCTTGTCATACTTTCTGATAAAGTTGTAAGTTGTCATTACGATCACCGTGTTACATATGACGTTGGAGCAACGCCAAAGTGTATCATACAACATGAAGTGACTCGTGATATGTCTCCATCATATCTACTTTTCCAAACTCTTTTGCCCTTGTTTTGGACTCTAAAATTTGCATGATTTGAATGGAACTAACCTGGACTAACGCTATTTTCAGCAGAATTGCCATGGTGTTATTTTTGTGCAGAAATCAAAGTTCTTGGATTGACCTAAAAATTTACGGAGAATTTTTGTGGAATATATAAAAAATACTGGCAGAAGAATATACCAGAAGGGGGCCACCCAGAGGCCACAAGCCCTGGGGGCACGCCCTGCAGGCTTGTGGGCCCCCTGGACCTTCTCCAACCCTAACTCCAACTCCATATATACCTATTCAGGGAGAAAATAATCAGATAGAAGGATTCATCACGTTTTACGATACGGAGCCGCCGTGTCGTCCTGTTCTTCATTGGGAGAGCTGACCTGGAGTCCGTTCGGGGCTCCGGAGAGGGGAATCCGTCGCCATCGTCATCATCAACCTTCCTCCATCACCAATGCCATGATGCTCACCGCCGGGAGTGAGTAATTCCATCATAGGCTTGCTGGACGGTGATGGGTTGGATGAGATTTATCATGTAATCGAGTTAGTTTTGTTAGGGCATGATCCCTAGAATCCACTATGTTCTGAGATTGATGTTGCTATGACTTTGCTATGCCACTATAAAAAACCTGTTAATCCATGACAAAGTTCTGATGACGTTCTCATAAATCGTCACAGATGATGACGGTTTTCCTACTTCGTCACGGAAACCGTCATGGACCAGCAACAAAAGGATGGCCCCAAAATCGGTAGCCCCATGATGACGGACAAAGAGGAATTGTCACGGAAACCGTCATGGATATACTAGCTGGGCCTAGGCTTATACACTATTTTTGACCGTCACGCATGGATGGTGGTGATGTGTCATGTGTGCTCCTTGTTTGGCCCAAACACCCACACGTCTACACCCCTAAAAAAGATACATTCAACAATATAGTTTATATGGCCAGCTGTCAGCAATACACATAGCTGCTGGTTTTAGCAGCAAGAAATGAGCACTAGGTACTTACCACTTGTCGGCCAGTCCAATACACATGTACTCTCTCTGTCCGGTGAAGAGTGTACATCTAGAAATTTTAGGACAAATTATGAAGTTGGGTAAAAACGCATTGGTCTTTAATTACCTACCCTCCATTGAGCTAAGTGCATACAGAAATTAAGAAGACCATGTGTAGATTGCTTGGTCTTGATTACCGTGTAATGAGAGAGAAGTTTTTTTTCTACTTTAAAGTGCATTGAGAAGATAGAAGTAGACTCTTTTGTGCATAGATTTTGAAGCTAGATGTACACTCTTCACCGCACGAAAGGAGTAGGCTCGTGAACCTAGCACCTCCAACAATTAACGCTACGTACCCACCACTTGTCGGCCCAGCAGCGGGAGCTGGATGAGGTTCGAACACACGACCTCCCATAATACACGAGCGCTAATAAGCAGCCCACCTGAATAGACTTGGTGTTGAGTACATAGCTCGGGGTGTTAATAAGGCATAATTGTTACATCGAACGTCTTATGAAAATTCAAACATGATTTTTAAAGGAAGTAAATACTTTTTGAAACACGAAATTTAAAATTAAAAAAACGAACAAAATGGGCCGGCCCAGTTTATCGCGCGCCTGTGTTATCCGTCGACTGTTTTGAGAGAACTCCTGTTCGGGGCGATTCCTATTTGCCGCTCGTGAGCGTCAAAAGGGCATCGCTTCGCTGAAGGGCGACCTCCCGTGCCCCACTTTGGGCCGGCCCAGAGTCACTTTCGTGTTTCTTCTTTTGTTCTGTTTTTTTTTTTTTTGCTGTTTCTGTTTCTGTTTCTCTTTTGTTTTTCCTTTTGCTTCTTTTTCCTCTATTTAAATAAATTTTATTGCCTGTTACAAAACTATTCAGCGTATATCGAGGAAATGTTCATGGTATATTTACAGAAATTTCATTTATTTATAGAAATGTTCATCGTATATTAGTAATTGTTCAACAAATATAAATGTTCACTATGTTTTCGAAATTTGTTCAGTGTATATCACACAAATGTTCGATTTGTATTCGAAAATTGTTCAACATATATTACAAAAATGTTCAATGCATTGTTTTAGAAAAAATTTCAATGCATATATTCATATTCTATTTAAAAATGTTTATCATATAATACAAAAAGTTCATCATGTATTCTTCGAAATGTTCATCGTATAATAAGAAAATGTTCAACATATATTTACGAAATGTTCAATGGATATTATAAAATAATTAATGTGTACTTTGTTTTGATTGTTTTTCAAAAGAAGTTTCATAGTTAAACGCTCGCGCCGTGAATCTAGCATTAGAAGTCATTAGCTTAATTAGTTAGCGTCTGTGTTTGACGAGAGTTAACTCGTGATTTCGAGTCCCACTTTTCCCACAGCTTTTGCGATTTCTTTTTGAGTCTGCTTTTGCGATATTTTTACGTGTCACAAGCTTGTTACTCCAAATGGGCCGGCCCAGACGCCCCAGCCTTCAGCGAAGCTGGCTTGTTTTGACGCACACGCGCGGCACATAGGGACTCTCCCTGTTCGGCGCCTTATGCGCCCGAACAGCTCGCTGGCGCACACTGCCGCACCTTGCTGGGCCGGCCCATGAAGGAGGATCGCCGCGCGATCGAAAATTGCAATAAAAGTGTGTTTCCAGGATTCGAACTCAGGTCGGTGCCTTCTTCTCTGAGTTTAGCTAACCACTATAGCCAAGGGACATTCGTAACAGAAAACAGCGACAACGGTATAAGAACAGCATGGCCGCGCTATTTATTTGCATAATACCATCTGTTATATCACTTCGATTTTTGAATTATTCCGAAAAATGTCGTGAATTTGAAAACACTCGTCATTTTTGAAGAAAAGTTCACAAACTCAAAAACGTTCATCAATTTTGAAAAAAGTTCATGAAAAATTTCATCCATTTTAAAGAAAGACCATCGAATTTGAAGAAAAGTTCATCAAATTGACAAAACCTTCATAGAATGGGAAAAAAGTTCACCGGATTTTAAAAAGTTTCATCAAAGTTGAATAAGAGTTCATCAAATATTAAAAATTTCATCAAGTTTGAAAACAGTTCATAGAATTTGAAAAAAGTTCATCGAATCTGAAGCAAAAGTTCATCTATTTTGTGTGATGTAGAAAAAAAGTTCATCGAATTTGTAAAAAAGTTCATCGGATATGAAAAAAGTTAATTAAATTTGAAAAAGTTCATCAAATTTGAAAAAAGTTCATCGAATTAGAAATAAAGTTCATCGAATTTGAAAAAAGTCCATAAAATATTGTTCAAATTTGAGAAAAAGTTCATCTATTTTAAACTAAATAAAGAATTTTCCGAAAGTTTGTAGAACCAGGAGGAAGAAAAAAGAAATACGAAAAAGGGGGAAAAGAAAAGGAAACGGAAACTAACAAGAAGAAAAGACAGGAATAGAGCAAAGTCGTCACGTGGGGTTGATTGGCGGTGTGGTTAGTGCGTAGTATCCTGAACCAGGACGTCTTCAGTTCCAGTCACCGCGGGCGCTCCTTTTGCGTTTTGAAAACAAAGAAACAAATAGGCAGATGGGCTGGCCCAGTTCGGAGGGTGGGTGTGCGCCCGTTTGCGAGAACACCTGGGCGCTTAAGGCGCCGAATAGGAACCAGCCTGTTTTGAAGCAGAGAGCGGCAAATAGGGTTTTCCACTACTGGGTGCTTCCGGTTTGGGGTTTTCTATGATTTTGCTACTGGTTTTCTTCCTTTTTTATTTGGATTTTTTCTTAATTTTTTATTTCCATTTTCATTATTTTAAATCATTTTCAAATTCGTGAACTTATTTTGTATTCGTTTACTTTTTCAAATGCGTGTTTTATACTAGTTCATAAGCTTATTTTGTATTCAAGAACTTTTTAAAAATTCATGAACTTTCTTTATTTTTTTTGAGAAGTCAACATTCAACGTGTCAAATAGTCGATGGTCAAGGACAAACTGTCAGTGGTCAAGGTCAAACGGACGACCGAGTGAAGCAACCATTGAGCGAGCTGAATGTCGAGCGATCGGTCATGCGGTAGCGTGTGCTTGTTGGGCCGGCCCAACCGATCATGCGCGTGAGCGCCGGTTGGCCAAGTGGCACATAAGGTATTTTATCAGACCCCACGAGCTTGAACTCTGAACCTGTCGCTTATGGACATAATTCGACTACAAACTACATATATTTTTAATATAGGTTGAACATTTTTCTTGTTGCCTTTAGTATTTATACTCCTACATAACAACCTCTCTACTTGATCACTATTGTTTTTCTTTCACCATGGAAACACAAAGGCATTAAGCTAGTATGTGTAGTATGCCACTGTAATTGTTAAAATCTAAACATGTGGGTCCCACCAACGCATGTCATCTAACTAGTACGACATTATACTTTATGCGAATAATCATGCAATTTGTTTCTTTCGTTTGATTGAATTATGTCTTTTTATTTAGGTTACACTCGAGTCTTGCTACCCAGATCTTTTCATTTCTTGGATATGGCTTAGATAACATGACACCATGCCAAGTTTCATGTTTTTTCTGGCTGACTTTGCATTTTTGGAATTACAAAACAAGCAACCTCCATATTAGTGGCTGAGTCTTGCCACTCCGTTTTTTGAAAATTCTTTTCATTTCTTGGTTATGGCTGAAGTGCACAAATATGTCCATTTTAGGAATTAAAAGACAAGCAAGCTCCATATTAGTTGTCAACCCATTTTGTCCATTGTTTCTTGAACTTGTTGTTCAAACTTGAATGATATTCATTAAATGAATACAAATGCATTTAATGACCTAAAAATACAAACAAACCCTGAAAAATGCCAAATCTTTACATGGAGCATTTAATATTGTATTTTGTGTGTAGAAACAAAATTTAAGGTCAAAGAATAGAGCAATTGTCGCTTTTCCATCAAAGCTGACACATTTGCTTTCAAAACTACAATTCTTCCTCAGAGATGATTCGGTTTGTAAGAGTGCACATCATAACTTTTGTGAACCATCTCAATTTTTTACCACAGCCTATTGAGCTCATATCATGACACAATATGAAGTGTCATGTTTGTAAGACTTTGTTTGTGTTTTTAAATTAAAAAAACCAATACACTCCATGTTGGTGGTCGAGGAAGGAACGGTCACTTCGTCTTCAAACGTGAGATGTTCCCTCACGAAATTATGATTCTTACTCGGAGATCATTCGGTTTCTATGTAGCTACATCATTTATTTTTTTGCAGAACCTTCTCAAATTTTACCACAACCTCTAGGTGTTGCGTGAATTGTGTTTAGAAAGTTTGACAAAACAATTCAGGTATGATGCTTAGAAAACATACACTAAAAAGTCTGCCTTCAAAAATGGAGTTACTTTCATTTGAGAACATCCTCGGAGATGTATCCATCTGTGAACAATGTATACTCAAACTTTTGTGAAATCCTCTAAATTTTGCGTGACAAACTTATGCACCTATAACATAATTCCATGCCAAATTATCATTTTTCAACTTTTAGATGTTATTATAATCTTGCCCACTACGCCACAAAATAGAAGTTTGAATTGTCGCTAGCATACATTAGACCTTTTATCATTTTCACTATCCGAGAAAAAAAGAAACATATATTACTTGGAAAGGGTCCTTTAGTTAGTTACTTCCACCGTCCCAAAATAAGTGTTGTTGATTTAATACAAAGGTCTACTAAATTAGCAACACTTATTTGGGACGGATGGAGTTTTTGAAAAATACTTGTTTTTCCTACTTACTTAACAAGGGTCCCTTAATAAGTTATTTCAAAGTTAGAAAGGCATTTTACGACATAAGAAGTGTCTATTAAAATTCAAATTCTCAATATGATGGTAAAATTAATGTTTATTACAAATTTAAATGCTTGTGTATTTTTCTGAAATAATTATATGCTCAAAAACATATAGTTATGCATGAAAGAAACACATGTATTGGAAAACGAATATTGATGTATTAAACTTCTTCACATATGCCAAACTAATGTTCCAGATCTAAATAAAAAATACTATTCAACTAACTCAGACATTAGGAGTAGAGATAGGAGTCGTCATGTAACTTGACTATTTATATTGCCTCCCTGTGGAGGAACGAAGGAAGGAAGAAAAAACACAAATTGGTTACCCTACGCCATGTGCGCCTCTCCTCTTTCCTGCCACGGGGCGACAAGGCTTCAAGCCTCGTCCTCCCATAAAGCGCACAGCTACAACCTACGATCAACTCCCAAGCATCTGACAATTTGATATCAGATTCATCGATCTCCGTTGTGCCTGCAACCATGTCATCCTCTCCCAAGAAGCATGATCTTCCTAAAACCCTCGAAGACCTCGCTGCCAAGGAACACGCCGATTTCGAGGACGTCCGGCAAAATCTGGGCGATCTGGCCGAGGGCGTCGAACTCCTCCGCAGCGACATGACCAAGGCCCTAAAGGACGTCACCGAGAACAAAATTCAGCGATCTATCACAACAACAACAACGTGCACAAAACGTGGCCATCACCAGGTTGGAGCGTGCCAGCCGTGGCGAGCCTTCCCTTGTTACCGCCGACACCCAATCAGCGGCTGCCCGCGCCGGAGGTCAACTCAGGTTGCAGGCTCCACTTGGTTCCGCCGACGAGCGTCCACCCCGCCTTTACAAGCTCGACTTCCCTACCTACAACGATGAAGGCGACCCTCGACCTTGGTTGACTAGATGCAATTTGTTTTGGACGCCGATATCCACCACACGTGTGGTATATTCGACATGCGCCCACACACCGTGTGTGGTGTGACTAGGAGGCAGCCCACACGGGCTGTGTGGGCGGACATTAAAATTGCCCACACGTGTGGGCGCGGCTACTTCGTGCTACACGCCCAACAAGTACTACCCATCTCCACCCCGCGCGTGTGATACGAAGCAAAAATGCCCACACGTCCTGGCGCAGCTACGTTAGGTGCCCCGCGGGATGACGATTTAGTTGCCATCCTGGTTGGCAGATGTAGTTATTCGTGATGGCAACTGTAGTTGTAAAAGCATGGCAACTCTATCTGTTTTGGTTAACTATAGTTGCCATGTCTAATTGATGGTAGTTGCCGCGTGTAATCAAACCGTAGTTGCCATGTGTGATTAACTACTTGCCACATATGGTCAAACAGTAGTTGCCATGTGTGTTTACCTAGTTGCCACGTGTGGTCCAACCATAGTTTCCATGTATTGTTAATCACAGTTGCCATGTGTGTTTATCTGGTTGCCATGTACGCGCAACTTCAGTTGCCGTCTAGCAAAGAATCACAGTTGCCATGTGTGTTTACCTAGTTGCCACGTTCGCGTAACTGCAGTTGCCATCCACAACGTAAGAGTGTCGTGTGGGCAAAAAGCAGTTCGCCCATACGCGCATGAACTAGGTGGTGGCTGTGTGGGCAGAAACTAGTTCGCCCACACAGTGCAGCTGGCAAACAGCGTGGTGCGGGCGTGTGGGCAAACTCTCCAACGCCCACACACCAGCCCCGTCCTACGTGGCACATCAAATCCACCTTTTCGTGTCAAGATTGGTGCAAAAGACAGTGAACGACGATTCAGGCGTGTCGGCGAGTTGGGGAATGCCCACACGTGTGGGCGTTGGTGTTTCCGGTTTTTTTCCTCGGCCAGCGCACGCCCGATACGGACAAGACCTGGATGACGTCATACCATCTAACAGATGTGGCTGCCCTTTGGTATGTCCATCTAGAGGAGAAGATCGGCCGGCCAACTTTGGGCAGACTTCATTGCGCGGGTCAGCCAGCACTTTGGCCCTCCCACACGTGTCAATCCCTTCGGTGAGCTCATCTCCCTCCGTCGTACGGGCTCGGTGGCAGTGTAAACCAAACAGTTCCTCCAACTCTTGTCCCGCATCAACCCCATCCCAGATGACGAGGAGCGCAACATCTTCACCAATAATCTGGGCGAGCCACTAAAAACACAGGTCGAGCTGCTGCGTCTTGGTACTCTTGAGGATACTATGGACATGGCCGTCTCCTATGAGCACCTCACCACGGTGACCACGGTTACTGCTGCTACTCCGACGCGCCCTGGTCATCCTACACGCCTTGTCCCAGCAGCCCTAGGTGCTGCCATAGGAGATCCCTCTTCCGGGGGCGGGCCTGTCTTCAAAAAGCTTAATGCCGCCGAGATGGAGGACAGACGCGGCAAGGGACTATGCCTCAACTGCGATGAGAGGTATGTCCGGGGACATCGCTGCCAGCGCCTCTTCTACATTGAGTCCGCCGCCGACGACGAGGAAGACGATGGTGATAACCTACACATCTCGCTGCTCTCGATCAGCGACGTACGTACCAGTGACACAATGCAGCTAGTGGTCCGTGTAGGCGAGCACGAATTGGTCGCTCTCCTCGACTCTGGTAGCACTCACAATTTCATCAACGAGGAGCTTGCTGCACAAGTGCACCACCTCCGCGTAACAGTAGCCAATGGAGATCACGTCACATGTGGTGGTCTTGTCCGACAGGCTGCCATCACCATAGCCCAAGAAGACTCTGGTAGCACTCACAATTTCATCAACGAGGAGCTTGCTGCACAAGTGCACCGCTTCTAGGTAATAGTAGCCAATGGAGATCACGTCACATGTGGTGGTCTTGTCCGACAGGCTGCCATCACCATAGCCCAAGAAGACTTGGTGGGTTTGACGTCGTTCTCGGGACACACTGGTTCAAGACACTCGGGTCCATACTTTTGGACTTCAAGCTTCTGGCGATCCGACCATCGCGTGGAGTGGTACGGTATCGCGGCGTCAACCCAACCCCACCACATTCACGCTTGTTCCGGGCGGGAGCTTCTTGACAGCCTCCTCAGTGACTATGTTGACATCTTCTCAGAGCCTCGGGGCCTGCCGCCGCCTGGCACTCACGACCATCGCATCCGCTTGGTGCCTGGTAGCGCACCCACTACTAGAAAAAGGCTTACTAGTGGCGCACCAGTTTTGCCTACTAATGGCGCACTACTGGTGCGCCACTAGCACCACGCCACTAGTATTTTTTACTAATGGCGCACCGCTGGTGCGCCATTAGTATCTGGTATACTAATGGCGCATCAGGCAGTGCGCCATTAGTATAGGCCACGGTGCGTCATTAGTATGCCACCCAGGGGGCCATATATACCCATGTGCTTTGCCATACTAATGGCGCACTGCGGGGTGATGTGCCATTAGTATCCTTTGGCATACTAATGGCGCATTGCTGGGTGATGCGCCATTAGTATCCTCTGGCATACTAATGGCGCACTGCGGTGTAATGCGCCATTAGTATCCTTTGGCATACTAATGGCGCACGTTGGTGTGATGCGCCATTACTATGTATATTAGGGATTTTTTTTCTTTTCTGATTTTTGCACAGACAGAATATATTATTGGACAGAATATAAGCAGCACCACACAGCAACAGCAGATTCATCGAATACAATAGAAGATTAGTCTCCGAATACAATTCATCATATTAGTCTCCGAATTCAAAAGACCGAACAAAGATAGAACATTACAAGTCTCGAGACCGCGAATAGCGAGTTTGTCTTCACATTACAAGTCGATATCGATCATCTAAACTACCATCACATAGAAGAGAGCTGCGGTCATCACGATGAGCATCATCGCGATGAAACTGGTCTTCATCCGGTTCCTCCAACGCTCCCTCCTCTCTCCCGCTTGATAGCGCGCGTATCTAGATTCCGCCTCCGCCCTAGTGGTGTACCCTTTGTAACTGTTACCGCTGAAACGGTGAACCTGTCTCCGACACTCCTCCCAGTCGTCGTAGACTCCGGGAACCTTACCCTTGTACACGACATACGACGGCATCTCTATGCACTAGCCAAACAACAAACAATACATAAGCAATATATAAGTATGCAACAAAAGGATCGGGAGAGAAAAACAAGACATTAATAGCACGATTCATGGTCCTACTAATAAATAGCATCGATTACATCTAAGTTGAACGACTGTCCAAACCAAAGAGACATACAAGTTCATTAAAGTTTAATTACAACATGAGCTAATCAATGTTTCAAAACTACACATAGCATCACTACTTTCGACTCGACTCATGGGACCGGAGCATGGATGAAGCCGCCGTCTGTCGTGATGGTCATGAAGTCGCGGGCGATGTCAGCCTGCATTTGTAGCGTTGTGTCTATCTCACTGTTGGACGGTTGAAATTTGAGGTAGAACTGCCCCGAGGTACGAAGGACATCTTGATGGATGATTTCTGCAAACTCCGACCGGATGCGAAAGAATTCTTGTCGGATGTCCGCGTCCTGGATTGCCGCCAAGCTTGCGGCCCAATCTTTGAGATTATTTGGTAGCAGAAGGTGATTATGGTCCCGCACGATCGCCCGCATGTGATGGAGGGCGTAGTAGGCATCCTTCTGACCGCCAGGCGGCTGCTTGACGCAGGGGAACGTCGTATTGTGGGTGAACACGTGCCTACCGTACCTACGAACTGGCCTCTTAAAGGTGCCTCTAGATGCGGCGTAGCCGGGGAGAGCATCATCAAGAACTTTCTTGATATTTGTGTAGTCTATCTTGGAGTCACGGTCCGGGTCGAAATACGTGGCCATGGAATATTTCGGGCTTAAGAGGATGAGTGTGCAATGTGTGTCACTGCACAGAACACGGAATGTTAGAAAAAAAAAGAACGATCGAAATCTAAGAAATCATATGTTACGGGGCGGTTAGGAGATGACTTACTCGGGAAAGTAAGGCACGAGGAAGTTATCCTTATCTGGGTTTGCCAGAAGGACGCCTTCGAGGTGTGAACTCGCGACTTGCCGGTCCCCAGCGCTGCCCAAGATCTTGGCACGCATGTAGAAGGGGTCGACTATCACAACGTCCGGGGTCTTGTCTCTAATGATCCGCATCTCCATACTCAGCGAAAACAGCCGAACGAAGGTGTAGTGCAGCGGATGAAGGTTAAGCATAGCAAAGATGTCATCAAACCGCAGGACGATCGTACCCCCGACGGCACTATCCACAAAGCCCTTGCCCTCTGGCACCTTGGCCACGAAAACCGGGTATGCCACATCATTCTCTCTGAGACGCCGGTTCTCCAAAGAAAGAACACTGTCATGCAGACTCCGCATAGCACCGGTTGCAGCATTGAGCATATTTGTCGGTAGCATCGGCCTACCCGCCACATGCACCCTCCTCGAGATATCCTTAGGTGAAGGTGGCCCGTCCTGAGCACGGATCGTACTCGGTGCCGGCTAGCTCGCACTGGCGCCCTTGTTAGTCTTTCGTTTCCGTCCCTTCTTCCTGATCTGCTGTAATGGGATCGAGTTCTGCTCACAGACCGCCTTCTTGAGCGTGTTGGGGCTGATAATATTTGGCACCTCAGCTATCCGAGGCTCGGTGAAGGTGGCAGCTGGAGGCGTCTCTTGAGAACTGAACGCCAGACGACGCCTGTTGCAATTGGGTTTCTCCGCCGTACCAGCTAGATCGCGGTCTTCTTTTTCAGGGTTGGGTTCTTGAGAAGGAGACCGGCAGAACTCGTCACCGTACCCATGTTCGGCAAAGTACTTATCGACATTGGAAAATGTACCGCCGTCGTTGTCGTCCTCGTCCGGATCCAGTGCCATATGCATGTCCGGATCCTGTGCCATAGGGATGTCCGGCATGTCCGGTAGCGTTGCGGCGTTCTTGCCATGGCTTGGCGCTGGCACGACTGGCGGTCTTGTCTGTGGGGTGGTGTCCCCCGCCCCCAAACGAATCTGGCTCTTCGGCCAAAGCAGGGGCCAGCTTACACAGGCGCTGAGGGTCATCACATCATCTTCGTCGGCCCCAGCGGGTCGAATCGGAGGTAACAACTCGTCGCAGCCTGGCAGCACCCGAACCAGTTCAACCCTATACAAGGTGGGTGGCATCGGATTACCGTGGAACACGCGGTTGCCCGGTTGAACGATTCTGCCCTTGGCGACATCGACCAACTCGCCGCCCACAAAGTGCAGGAGAGTGCAAGGAACATCGGTGGCGCCCTGCGAAAACATGCAGGGCGTCAGGGATGCCCAGTCAAAGGCAAGGAGATGAAGTCATCGGCCGAGAGGCTTAGTTACCGTGATGCCGTCGAGCTCGGCTAATGTCGAGGCACCGCCAACGGCGGGCGTGCGCGTGCAACTGACGGAGGGGCCGCTTGCTGGCGAGGTGCCGACCGGCGTACACCCGGGTGCATTAAGCTCCAATGCCCGTGCCGGCGCCGGAGACACGAATACCGCCTCCGCCGGAGACACCAATGGCGCCGCCTGCGCGTTGTGCGAGTTGCTAGCCATGAAGCTGGGAACCGGGGGAGGCCCCTGTTGGCCGCCCGCAATCCACGTCGTCAGCCCCTGAATCAAGGTAGGCACAATGGCGGTGAGCATCGTTCCCAGTTGTTGTTGCACTTGCTCTTGGACAATCTCCGGAATCCGCGCCACTTGTGCCTTGAGTTCTTGAACCTCGCGCGACTGGCTTTCCGAGCTGGTCTTTTTCTCCTTGCGCCCACCAGCGGTATAGTATGACGACCATTTTGTGGACAAGCCTTTGCCGGCCACACGACCAGCTGACGACGGCTTACTGAGCTTATCCTTGTTTTTCATTACGTTCAACGCCCTATTTAAAGGGGTGTCAAAAGGGGAGCTCTGAGACGACCCCGCGCTACTGCTTTCAGCCTCCTGCGGAAGGAATGTGAACCATTTAGAAATTTGGCTTCATTAATTAGAATGCAACCATATGGAGCTAATTACGCGGGGGTGTATTCCTTACCAGAACAAGCTCAAGCGCCCTGGTCTTCAGATCCGTGGTAAGCTCCTTTGTTACCGGGTCCTCCTTGTACCGGGCCCTGACAAAGTTCCTGGTCTGCTTGTCACGTAATTTCTCGAAGCGGGGCGGTAGGCCTTGCTCGGCACGCTCCGGTTCCTCCTTGTCCCATATAGGCTCCGCCACTCTGTAACCGCCGGGACCGAGTTGGTGGACCCCTAAGTTCTGTAGGGTAACGCAGCAGAAAAAAAATTCCGACCTACGCACCAGCCCAGGACCACTATGGAGACTGCATACATGGTTTAATCTTTTTCGTTACCGACTCGTAGCGCAGCGGGAAGTAGAGTCGATGACGATCGATGGTGCAGATCTCCGCAGCTAGGATTTACAACCTCCCAACCGCGAGGATGTATACCCACATCTGCTCCTCAGACAGCCCTACGGGAGGCGGTCGAACAGCCCCCCAGACGGTGTCGCGGACAGCCCTTCGGGAGGACCTTCAAAACTCGAACGGTCACTCGGACAGCCCTTCGGGAGGACCTTCGAAACTCGGACGGTCACATGGACAGCCCTTCGGGAGGCACTCACGAACTAAGACCGAAACTACGATCTCTCTACAGAGTTGCACACATACGGTGTCATCTATCCGGCAGGGCTTCGCCGTCCAGAACTAGTTCCTGCCGGAACCCAGACAGCCTTTCGGCTCTACGAAACTATTTCACGGGGAGGGAGAGAGAAGCCAGATCATTGGATGGCACTTGTATGTGAGAAGGGATGATCCGTTAGGCAGCCCCCTCCACCCCTATTTATAGGCCAAGCCCAAGGGTGGCTTCTCCAAGAAGCCAAGGGGGGAAATACCAAAAAGGCCCTCAAGGTGGCTTCTCCAAGAAGCCAAGCAAAAAAGCACTTTCACTATTCATGATGACATTTTTCAGCGTCCGTTCGAACTGAAAATATTTATGTGGGCTCAGAACATTTCTAGTACCCACTAAAATAATTTTCAACGCGTTCCGAAACAATTTCGGTTTAGTGATTTTCATCTGCGAAAAGCAAACAAGAATGCGTTTTCACTATTCATGAAGACAATTTTTCGCGTCCACTAAATCCGAAAATATTTCTGTGGGTCTTAGAATAATTCTAGTACCCACTAAAATGATTTTGGATTCGTTCTGAAACAATTTCAGATTAGTGAATTTCATCTGCGAAAAACAGCCAAAGCGGTACCGGCAGCTCGGAAACATTTTCGGTTTTTATTTCTGAAAATTCCAAAAAGTTTCCAGAATGATTCTGGCACCCTCCAAGAATTATCAGGCATGTGCCGAAACCATTTTGACTTAATGGCATACCCAGAAACAACTTTTTCGGTTTCACCGAAACTCATCCGGTGACCTCTCTCTGCGGTACGATTCCGCCGTCCGAAACTTTTCGGTGTCCGAAACTTTTTCGGTGATTTTCTCTCAGACTCCCTGTCTAGTATTCAGCAGATAGATGACCCTTAAGCGTGTGACCCTATAGGTTCGGTGAAGTATAGACATGACCTGGAACCCCTTCCGATCAATGATCAACATCGGAGCCGTGGACACCCATATTGACCCCTATACCCACACGAATGAATATTCGAGTGAACCTCCAGTTGCCGTGTGCTATTCCTGTTGCTTCGCGATATGTTACAAATACCCGAGGTGAGACATGTTGGCATTCTCATGGATCAACAACTTGTCCACTATGCTAGTTACCTCGTTACCGGTTTTGTTCTCTTTTCTCGTTTCCGTGTTCCGGCATCCCAGTGATCAAATCACACTGTGTCTGGCCAGACGATGATGGATACCGTAATACCGAGAGGGCCCGAGAATATCTCTCCATCGTCGGAGGAAAAAATCCCAATCTTGAGCTATCAAGTTACTTGACACACTTTTCCATGAACCCGTAAGCCGCCGTAATAGCCACCCATTTACGGATGACGTTTAACAAACCCCAAAGTTCATGAAGCAAGCATGAAGAAACTTGATACTCTCATGGTCTAAGGAATCATGCAAACGTTAACCATCTCTGTGTTATGCACCATTAATTTGTGACGAATGAATCTCTTAGCATAACATCAATCCGGGTCGATTCAACACAAATGTTCTCTTAACATTGTGCCCTCAAAATTGCTGGCATAAACATGCCCATGATCAGGAAAACAGAACCATCATGTAACACTTGAGCTAGTCTTAGAGGCCAGACTAGGAATACTTCTTATCGTTTATTATTCCACACGTGCATATGAGTCTTCCTCCGAGTCTCGTGGATATTGCAGACTCGAGAATCATTGCAGTTATAGCATGGAACATAAACATAATTATGAACTCGGAGATAAATAATATCATTTATTATTGCCTCTAGGGCATATCTCCTACAGACTCCAACTTGCACTAGAGTCAATAATCTAGCTTATGCTAATGCACTTCACACCTGTGGCACACCGGTGTAAATATGCTTCGCTTGTGGTATAGCCTGATGTCCAACGGATCTGACGACTTCAGTTCCGTGTGTATCTTTGCATGTCCTAGCGTTTTCACGTTTTCACAAAATTCATATTTTGTGTGGACTTGGCTTTGTATGTATGTGAATCACAGGTCGAACCTGGATTCCTCAGACTGAGTTATGGAGCAACTACCCGCAGTAGTGTCCCATTGTCAAAAGCCATCTTGGAACTATACTAAGTTCATGAATGAACTATATGATTCAACATCTTCTTTGTCACTTCTAAAGCGTCAACATACTTAGCCCTTGTTATAGAATTCGCCACAGTAACTAGTTTGAACAAATTCCAACTAACTGTGCCACCACATTGTGTGTTACACAAAACCCTTAATTTAAATCGCAAATTGCATGGAGAAAAGATGAAGACTGTATCGATGTAACATTTTACAACGAACTCTTCATGATCTCTGCTTGCGAGAAAACCATGTCATCAGTACTTACTCTAGTACTTTGTGACATCTTTCACTGTTGTCCCATGATCAGTAATTTGATCACTTTGGTATCCATAGTCGCAACACCTTGGGAGTATCGGACATATCTGGTTGTTTTACATACCATGGAATACATGATTAATCCAAACACAAAAGTGTGTGGAATCTGCATCATGTATTTTACTCATCAGTGTTTTGGGACACCGAGTCTTGCAAAAACTCTTTCCATGTGACTTTGGCAAGAATCACTCCTTGGCGTTTTAAATGCTAAAAGGTTTTAGCATCTTGTCAATATGTATTCATTGCTTAGCCCCATTAGGTAAATCTATCTCCATAGATCATCATGCCTAATATTGAGGCTATTTAGCCTAAGCACTTCATCGAAAAACTATTTTCAAATGAAGTCCTAATTTGTGTCAAGAAATTTATTTCCAATTACCAATGTGCCAAGCACATAAGGTTTTTAGAAATATTATTACGCTCCCACTTACTTTCTTGAATTACAAGCATCTTCGTTACCCATTGATGAAGTCAAAATCCCTTTGACCATTTCATCAAAACACGAAGATTCCAACTCCATTTTGCTCTCTTCTGTCCATTGCTGGAACTCTGAAGTTTGCATACCTACTAGCATCCTCTGGATCGACAAATTACTTTGGACTGTATCATATACAAGTCCTAGCTTTCATTTCCATCAGATGGAAACCCTTTTATCATCCATGTTTCATATCTCATGATTGAAATATGTATTAATTGCTAGTTCAACCCGAACCGACTTTAAGCATCGCTACGATGAAAACAACCTCATCGTAGTCAACTCTTGAACTTGTTATTTCAACAAGTCGAGCTTTATGGATAAAACATTTTATCCCTATCAGTTTTAAGTTCCATAAATATTCGTTAGACTCTAAGTCTTCCGAAAGGTGTATCAAGGTTTTAATCTTGAATCACTTATATGGAAACTAACTCGGGTTGTATTGGCATTTAGCCAATTCCGGAGTCAGGGTCCATCAACGCTTCCTTGTGTATCGTAGGTATAATGTTGTCTAACAACAATATCTCGTTTGCGCACCTGAGAGGTTTGCACGAGCCTTGCCTACGTGGTTCAGCTGCAAGTTCGACCGAAGTTCATACATTTTATTGTAGAGACTTCCATATCAGACGCAGTAGGAAACTCTGGAATTACTTCCAAGGTCTCTTTCCTTTGATCTGATGACGTAGATACTGTTTATCTCGTCGAGTTGCACTATTCTCCCACTCACCTTTTTGAAAGAACCATTCTCTTTAAAAGCACACCGTTTCGCGGCAAAACTATTCGCCTCGGTATAGTGAGGGAGGAATACCCAACATTTTGGTATAACCTACAAAGTAGCACTTGTCTGATTTGGAATAGGTTTGTAACCTTTTACACAAGCCCCATATTCCAAATGTTAAGAAAAGATATAACATGGTTGGGCGTACCATACCATGGCTTCATTTCAACAGACCCGATGTAGCTCTTTTCAGTGTAAAAGCCGCAGTCTCTAAAGCATCACTTTAAAAGGGATAATGGCAAATTTATTTATGTCATCTTTGACCTTACCATGTCATAAATGGTTTGATTACATCTCCACGGACTTTCCAGTTGCAGTGGTGTTCCGGGAGGTGCAAGTTTATGAAACCCCTTTCACAACTCATCAGACATTCGCTAAACATGTAACTCAAATATTCCTTTGTGCAATCAAATTGCAGAAACATAATTTTCTTGTTACAATAACTTCTACTTCATTTTTGAGAATCTTTCGAATGATTTCAAAAGATCCAGACTTACGTCTCATCAAGTAAATATCCATATATCTACTTGAGTCATTTTTGAAGATAAATAAATCCACCACTAACAACACTTATCGGACTACACACATCAAATGTATGATCACTAATAAGTTTGTTGTTCGTTCCTTATGGCCTGTGAACGGTATTTTAGTCACTTCACTTTTCAGAGGAAAGTTGCAAGTGTCAGATGATTCAAAATCAAAAAGACTTCAAAATCCATCATAATGGAATTTTCCATGCGGGTTTCTCCAATGTGACCAAATGTAGTGCCACACTTGTGTGGTATTCTTTTAGTCTTGCGACATTTAGCGTCAGTGTTATGGATGTATCATATTACCCTCAATATTCATAACATACGTCCCATCGATGATGGAAGTATGGCCCTTATGTTATTCATAATACTTAACAACAATTGTTGTTTTTATGAACAACTCTTTTGCAACAAACATTGTGCAATGGGCTAGAGTGTATGAAACTCTAAAATGAATTATGAAAGTAAACCCAGAGGTATTGTATTATTATCAATATTCATAACATATATCTCATTCATAATGAAAGTATGGCCCTTGTGTTATTCATAACATCGAACATAAAAAGTTCTCTTATGAACAACCTTCTTGCAAGATACCTTATGCAATGGGATAGAGTTTGTAGAACTCTAAATGAATTATGAAAATAAATACAGACGGCAATACACCGATGGAAGGTATAGTAACATTTACTATGTTCCCTGTGTATACCTTAACCTCATTTCTAGCTAGTCTTTCAGGCCATAGTAGTTCTTACATCGAGTTGCAACAGAATGCAGTCGAGCGGGCATTTTTGTGATGAACTCACAATACCCAAGAATTAGTGATTAACATGTTTAACCATAATTCGCAAGAACTATATCTTTGACCAGCCTTCTATACATCAAAAACTTGTATGACATTCATACATGAGCTGGATATTCCAGTCTTCTTTCCTTTTGCCTTTATACTTCTAGCAGTTTAACTTTTAGTATTTCTCCTACTCTCAGAAGAAGCACCCAACTTAAGAGTGGCATTAGCCCCGGACTTCCTAGGCGTGTAAGTCATACTAACACCCTTTGGACACTTCCTTTCTCTTTAAGTTGTTGTTTTATTCACCTTTCATTATATGACAGGCGTTCTTCTGGATCCCTTTCCCAACAGTCAAATGCATAGTAAAGACTTTTACTAATACTTGCAAACAAACATTGCTTTGTTTGTATCTGAAAATAATTTTCAGTTCCATGAATATCATATAACTATCCCAACTTTCGAAGTTTGGGTTTCATGGAAGCAAACATATTCCACTTGACCGTAACAGAATTCTAGCTTTTGGATCGAAGGACGAGAGTCACATGATCCATAGCATTAGCGGGAGGATACGGAAAGCATGCGATAGGACAAAGTCCTTCTCGGCACTTTTGAGGACAATCCTCATATTACGTTACCAATCGTAAAGTTTAACAAGATATTTAACAGCTATTCAATTTTAATAGGGAAGGTGGAAATGCGAGCCATTATTCTACAACTATTATGCAAGAAACACTTAGACAGTGTTCATAATTAATTGCACTGAGAATTAAACATGTTATTTCAACAGTGCGCTCCCACTCAAATCAATATCTCCCATAATTGATTTAGAGTGATTCAAGATCCACATTTCTATTCGATGCCATTGACGGGTTCATCACTGATGACACGAATTTCAATCGGTAGGCCAACTTGCCGATCACATCTCTATGTGATTCTTGTTCATCTTTCGATGGGCGTGTTCCGAGCTCAGGACTCTCCTGCCTGAACGTCAAAGACAACCAAGTGATCTTGCTGCGAGGTCTGACCTCACCCGCCTCATTCCTCTCAATTCGTTCGTGCTCATGTGTACATGGCGCACCCCGAAAAGATACGAATTCCAGACGGTGCTACACTTGGGTGAATACTAACTACTTTGATATTTTAAGTGAGAGATCACCCTAATAAAAAGCGACTACCGCGCAATCAAGAAGGGTGCATCATAAGGGATAAACATCTCAGGCAATTCATAATAGCATGATATGGTATAGCCCTTTCTGACGGAGAAGTATTTCATTTCTTCGTCTTCGGCATTCGCGTCGGTGTTCACCTTCGCGAAGATTGCCACCACCTTGTTGATGCACTAGATAATATTGCTATCTCTATAGCTAACAAAATAATGCATTACAACAAGGTTGACACGCAGGTCATTAAAGTGCAATCATATGGCTCCAGCCATCATGCCGAATCATGACACGCAGGTCATGTTAATCAAATTACATCATATAGTCATCTCATACATAATCGAATTAGTATGAGCACTGCTATACCACATCACATGCACATCCTGCAAAACCAAGTTAGACGCCTCTAATCGGTTTATGCAAAATTTATTTTACGTGGCTTCTAAGGTTTTGACTTAAACCGCAGCTACCAACATTTTATCATCAAGTATGATTATTCAGGTTGCTAGATTAACATCTCGGGGTGTATGAAACACGGGATAATTAAATCTCGAGCCCCATACTAAACTTCGTCATACGCATGACCCCCGTGCAGATCATATCTGCAATGCCCTTTCATCTGCGAATTTCATCTTTCTTTTGACTACGGCAGAACCCAAAGAACTGATAGCACTTCCATGATCAATCAGGATCACGGATTTCCAGAACTTTGTCAAATTCCACCATGCTGTCTCGAGATTGAGCAAACGCAAATTCTAGGGAAGCAACAAGAACCTCGGGTAACAGATTTCATCTGTCACCCGCATAAATAATTTTTAGCAATAGATCTCATCTACTACCTAATTATATTATGCAATACCCATACATCTCTATGTATTCTAGATCGCAACCTGCATCTACGCATAGCACGACTCATGATGACACTGTAGGGTAACGCAGCAGAAAAGAAAAATTTTCCGACCTACGCACCAGCCCAGGACCACTATGGAGACAGCATACATGGTTTGATCTTTTTCGTTACCGACTCGTAGCGCAGCGGGAAGTAGAGTCGATGATGATCGGCGGTGCAGATCCCCGCAGCTAGGATTTACAACCTCCCAACCGCGAGGATGTATACCCTCATCTGCTCCTCAGACAGCTCTCCGGATGGCGGTCGAACAGCCCCCCGGACGGTGTCGCGGACAGCCCTTCGGGAGGACCTTCGAAACTCGAACGGTCACTCGGACAGCCCTTCGGGAGGACCTTCGAAACTCGGACGGTCACATGGACAGCCCTTCGGGAGGCACTCACGAACTAAGACCGAAACTACGATCTCTCTACAGAGTTGCACACATACGGTGTCATCTATCCGGCAGGGCTTCGCCGTCCAGAACTAGTTCCTGCCGGAACCCAGACAGCCTTTCGGCTCTACGAAACTATTTCGCGGGGAGGGAGAGAGAAGCCAGATCATTGGATGGCACTTGTATGTGAGAAGGGATGATCCTTTAGGCAGCCCCCTCCACCCCTATTTATAGGCCAAGCCCAAGGGTGGCTTCTCCAAGAAGCCAAGGGGGGAAATACCAAAAAGGCCATCAAGGTGGCTTCTCCAAGAAGCCAAGCAAAAAAGCACTTTCACTATTCATGACAACATTTTTCAGCGTCCGTTCGAACTGAAAATATTTATGTGGGTTCAGAATATTTCCAGTACCCACTAAAATAATTTTCAACGCGTTCCGAAACAATTTCGGTTTAGTGATTTTCAACTGCGAAAAGCAAAGAAGAATGTGTTTTCACTATTCATGAAGACAATTTTTCGCGTCCACTAAATCCGAAAATATTTCTGTGGGTCTTAGAATAATTCTAGTACCCACTAAAATGATTTTGGATTCGTTCTGAAACAATTCCAGATTAGTGAATTTCATCTGCGAAAAACAGCCAAAGCGGTACCGGCAGCTCCGAAACATTTTCGTTTTTATTTCTGAAAATTCCAAAAACTTTCTAGAATGATTCTGGCACCCTCCAAGAATTATCAGGCATGTGCCGAAACCATTTTGACTTAATGGCATACCCCGAAACAACTTTTTCGGTTTCACCAAAACTCATCCGGTGACCAGTCTCTGCGGTACGATTCCGCTGTCCGAAACTTTTCGGTGTCCGAAACTTTTTCGGTGATTTTCTCTCAGACTCCCTGTCTAGTATTCAGCAGATAGATGACCCTTAAGCGTGTGACCCTATAGGTTCGCTGAAGTATAGACATGACCTGGAACCCCTTCCGATCAATGATCAACATCGGAGCCGTGGACACCCATATTGACCCCTATACCCACCCGAATGAATATTCGAGTGAACCTCCAGTTGCCGTGTGCTATTCCTGTTGCTTCGCGATATGTTACAAATACCCGAGGTGAGACATGTTGGCATTCTCGTGGACCAACAACTTGTCCACTATGCTAGTTACCTCGTTACCGATTTTGTTCTCTTTTCTCGTTTCCGTGTTCCGGCATCCCAGTGATCAAATCACACTGTGTCTGGCCAGACGATGATGGATACCGTAATACCGAGAGGGCCCGAGAATATCTCTCCATCGTCGGAGGAGCAAATCCCAATCTTGAGCTATCAAGTTACTTGACACACTTTTCCATGAACCCGTAAGCCGCCGTAATAGCCACCCATTTACGGATGACGTTTAACAAACCCCAAAGTTCATGAAGCAAGCATGAAGAAACTCGATACTCTCATGGTATAAGGAATCATGCAAACGTTAACCATCTCTGTGTTATGCACCATTAACTTGTGACGAATGAATCTCTTAGCATAACATCAATCCGGGTCGATTCAACACAAATGTTCTCTTAACATTGTGCCCTCAAAATTGCTGCATAGACATGCCCATGATCAGGAAAACAGAACCATCATGCAACACTTGAGCTAGTCTTAGAGGCCAGACTAGGAATATTTCTTACCGTTTATTATTCCACACGTGCATATGAGTCTTCCTTCGAGCCTCGTGGATATTGCAGACTCGAGAATCATTGCAGTTATAGCATGGAACATAAACATAATTATGAACTCGGAGATAAATAATATCATTTATTATTGCCTCTAGGGCATATCTCCTACAAGTTCAACTCCCGCATTTGTTTCCCCCACTGACTTGATTCGGAGGTTGCGCTGCTCTCGCACTTGATCTGGAACTCCTTGTAGTCATCTTCGCTCATCAAAGGATATTTCGCCTTGATCTTGTCATAACTATCACCTTTTTCAATCATTGCCTTCACCGTGCTTCTCCATGTAGACAGGGCCGTGCTCATCCTCGTGAGGGCGGCACAGTTCACTTTATTCCCTGAGAGGTGTGTGTTTGCAAACTCAGCGGGGAACTTGTATCGTTCGTGCAGCTTCGTGAAGAGGAGGCTGTGCAAATTCCCTCGGTCCTTATGCCTTAGGTTCTCGGTGTTGATCGAGACGGTGCTCCGGAGAATGCACCCGAGCTGAACCGAGTACCCCTTGACTACATGTTTGGGCGCCGTTGGATGCCCATCGGAGTTCACTTCAGTAAATTCCCCCTTGACGGTGCCGAGCACGTTCGGGCGCCGGTCCTTCCGTTGCCTCTTTGGTTGGCTGCCATCTGTGCGTGCGCCGCCATCATCAGTGGTGGCATCCTCGGCGGCACCATCAATGGTGTCATCCCCGATGCCACTAGGGGTTGTGTAGTCAGGATCGGTGTCTTCCGCGGCGTCCTCATAGCGGTGAGGTTCTTCCTCCATCTCCTGGGACAGCTCCCAGAATTGCTTGCCGCCCGAACCGCCGGCCTCATCGTTGTGGGCCATGTTTCGCTCTAAATAGGAAAAAAGTTTGGTCAAAAAGTTGGTTATTGTCAAGGAACAAGATCATGGTCTCATCATTTAGGGTTTGTCGACACCGAGGCATCCTAAAAGCTAAGCTTTTATCATTTAGGGTTTGTCGACGCCGAGGCACCCTAAAAGCCTAAGCGTACATCATTTAGGTTCTCATCGACACCGAGGCACCCTATAGAAGCCAAAGTTTCATCATTTAGGGTTTGTCGACGCCAAGGCACCCTAAATGCTAAGTTAAGTTTTCATCATTTAGGGTTTATCGATGCCGAGGCACCCTAGGTTGGGCCTAATCACTTGGCACTAATCACTTGGCTCTATTGCCACCTATGTTGGGTTTATCATCTAGGGTTTATCGATGCTAAGGAGAATTCTAAGTTGGGCCTAATCACTTGGCTCTATTGCCACCTATGGTTTAATGCAGCAAGAATGGCGGGGTAGTTGATCCTACTTAACTAAGTACTAAGATACCCCGGCCCATGCATTAGTCGCAAGTACCCCATATGTCCTATTTTTAGCAAAGTCATGCTAAAATTCACGGAAAATTTCAGCATGTCCTTTGCTGAAAATATGACATATGGAGTACCCGAATTTGCCGGAACGGAAGTTAATCGACATTCCAGCAAACTCAAGGGCCTCTCGGGGTACCTGCAAATTCATCACGACACAATGGTCGGAGACAAAACCCAGCAAACTAGCAAAGTTACTAACGTGTTTACAGAAATCGTTTTCTGTAAAAGATGATCATCATCTTTGCAAGTCTTTCTCAATGTGATCACAAGTAATTCAGAGGCATCACAATAAAGCAACACCCTGCACTAGCCTAAAAACAAGTGAAGTTTCACCCATATAAGAACAACTTTATAAAATCAGAGAAGTTGCTAAATTTTTTGTATCCTTCATACACACTGGAGTACAATGCTTTATAATGTTCCATCATCATTACAGAAATCCAAGAAATACATGGTCTTGAGGATATTCTTTATGACTGATTATTTCAGTTTTACATGCAGATTTTGACCAAAAAACACATGGTCTTTTTAACAGTTTTCAGTTTGGACAGAATACTGAAAACTACAGTTTGGACAGAATTCCTAACACTTTGGTCTTCTAGTTACAAAACAAAACTGACATAATTCTAGATGCCATAACTGAATTTTTTTACAGTAGCTCAAGTTTTTAACAGTAGCTCCTCACTGTCTGTCGCCTGCAACACTTTTCATGCTAGCAGCTCAAGTTTGTGCCATTGGAGCAAATAAGCAGGAACCAACATATGTAAGGTTTCAACAAGACTCATCATCAGTATATATAAGCAGGATCTTTGTAAACAAACAAACACTAAGAGCAGAATGTTCTTGCAACAAACATTATTGTGTGACATCGAAAGGCATCACTCTGCTTAAAGGGAAGGATGACTTAAGTGCCCAGATGTATATGATTGCACCACTTGATCTGCACTTCTCTATATTATATGATGTACTGAAGAACTTGAGCAAAAAAAGATAAATAGGAACATATTTCTCACCTTGGAGGTGTTGCTGCTGCTGCACTGTCTGGACTTCACTTCCTTTACCTCCTCGGAAACCTGAAATATGCAGATGTTAGAAAGGTTCTAATTTGTATATGATGATTCTAAGAAAAGGGAAAAGGAGTATCAAGAACAGATTCACATGTCTGGCTGTTAGCCATTACAAACTTAAATTATCTATTTTTGTATCTCACAAACTATCATAAATGAATAATAGTATTATAGTTCATCTATTCCATGGAATAATGGGCTTAAGATTAATGAACCAACAGATGCCCTAATGGAAGTAATAACAACATGACAGCAAACAACCAACAAACATGATGGGCAGGCCAAATACTCATGTCACTTCCATTAGGGCATCATCTTCCTATAACTACTCATCTTCAGCAGCACATGATACTGCTACTGTATCTAATACAACAACATGACACTTGTTACTGTAGCACATGATACTGCTACTGTATCTACAACTACAACTACTACAACAACATAAAACTACTATGCATCATCTTCCTACTATACTTGCTACTCATCTTCAGAACCAAACAGCAGCAAAAACAGAACCAAACTACTATCCATCCATCTAGCAAGCAACTAGCACAACTCATCCATCCATCAATCAAGCATCATATACCTAACTAACATCAACATACATACATCTATCTAACATCGATTGATCCGTGTAACTAGCAGCATGAACAAGAGAGGAACAGGGAACAGTGACATGGACAAGAAGCATAGAGGCAAGGAAGAGAGGCTCACCCCAGGCCGTGGTCGAAGGAGAGCAGCCGGTGGCCACGCGCAGGAAGACACGGCGGGAGGTGGCGGCGAGGGTCACGGCACCGTCCTTGGCTCGCCGGCTGCTGCGGAGGTGACCAGTGGCGGAGGACGGCAGGGGCAGGCGGGGCGTGGGCACGTCAGGGCTGCGCTCGCCGGCTGCTGCAGGGGCCGGAGGAGGCCCTCGCTCGTCGGAGGGAGGAGGAGAGGAGAGGAGCGCTCGGCCGATCTCGTTCGGGGGGCGCGGGGGCGGCGGGGGTGGAGTCCCGCGGAGGTCGGGGCGGCGGCGTCGGGGCAGCGCAAGACCACAGCGGCGGCGCCGCCGCCGACGGCGTGCAGGCGCGGCGGACGGAGGGGGCGGAGCAAGGGGGCGGCGGCGTACGGTTGGGGTCGAGTGGGGGATCTGGCGAGGGAGGGAGGGAGGCCACAGTGCGAGGGGAATAGGTGGAGTGGGGGAATGGCGCACCTCCCCCAAGTGGGCCATAAGTACGGCGATAGCAATGGCGCACCTCACCCTGGTGCGCCATTAGAATTTACTAGCCCGACTGGTCAGGTTATATTCCACCTAACCCTATCTCCATCAGAACACGCCCACTAGCCCGACTGGTCAGCACGCAGCACACACACTAGGAGGTCCTGGGTTCGATTCCCAGGCTCCCCAATTTTTGTTTTTATGCATTTAAAATGTTGTTTGATATTTATTTGTGTTTAAATATGTTCAAACTTGTTTAAATCATAACAGTAATATTTTTTATAAAAACAGTAATAATTTTTTAAAAAATATCATCAAACTTATTATTTGAAAATATCATCAAATTTTTTATTTGAAAATATAATCAAGTTTGTTTTTTTTGCAATTTT